>NC_052146.1:183355844-183390560 GCF_902713615.1 Scyliorhinus canicula
AGTAGATGACATTGTTGTAGCTGTCGTGGAACTTTGCTGGAGATGCAGCTGTTAACTTGTGTTTGGGGCCATTTTTTTCTTTTACGGCTTCAGGTTTGCTCGTTGTTAAGAGATGGGGGTTGGTCTCTTTGTTTGAGCTTGGGGAGGGGTTTTTGTTTGTTTGCACTAATGTTTGAGTGGGGAGGGAGGGAATCAGTGGGGTAGGATGCTGGGCACCATGGATGGGGGCTGCCAGGCTAGTTGGATGGGCTGGTCACAGAAACCCAATGGCGGGTGAGTGGATGGTCACTGGGGGATGGAGGCAGGGGTTGTTGCTGGGGGATTTAATAATAATAATCATAATAATAATAATTGCTTATTGTCAGAAGTAGGCTTCAAAGAAGTTACTGTGAAAAGCCCCTAGTTGCCACATTCCGGCTCCTGTTCGGACAGGCTTGTGGGGTATGGGAGGGGGAAAGTACCGCTGATAGGGGTAGGGCTTTTAAGGTGTAAGGGGAGGAGGATCGATGACTGCGGGCACCCAAGGGCGGGCCTGGGGAGGTGCGGGACACGGGCTGGAGGCTGGCCCAAGAGGGACTATGATTGATCTGGAGGGGGGAAGCAGCAGGGTAGGGTAGGTTGCCCCCCCCCCCCCCGACCAGGCTGGTTACGCGGAACATACGAAGATTGAATGGGCCAGTCAAGAGGGCCCATGTGTTTGCACACTTAAAGCCATTGAAGGTGGATGTGGCCATGCTACAAGAGATGCACCTGAAGGTGGGGGACCGGATTTGGCTGAGGAAGAGATGGATAGGGCTTGAAATGAAGGAGGCGGCGATTTTGGTCAATAAGTGGGTGGCATTCAAGGTGGGAAATATAGTGGCTGCCTCTGGGGGAAGGTGGTGTTCGAGGTGGGGATTATAGTGGCAGACACTGGGGGAAGGTATGTTATGGTGAGCGGGAATCTGGAAGGGATGCCGGTGGTGTCAGTCAACATCTATGTCCCGAACTGGGACAATGTTGAATTTATGAGGTGGGTCCTGAGGAAGATTCCGGACCTGGATTCGCATCAGCTGATTATGGGGGGGGGGGGGGGGGGGGGGGGGGGGGGGAATACGGTACTGGATCCGAGACTGGACCGCTTGAGCTCGAGGTCGGGGAGGATGTCAGGGGTTTATGGAGCAGATGGGGGAGGTGGATCCGTGGAGATTTGGGAGGCCGAGGGTGAAAGAATTCTCGTTTTGCTCCCATGTTCACAAAGTGTACGCCCGAATAGATTTCTTCGTGTTGGATAATACATTGTTGGCAGGGGTGGTGGATGTCGAGTATCCGCAATAGTGGCGTCAGACCATGCCCCACATTGGGTGGATTTACAAGTGCGCAAAGATGGAGCCCAGTACCTGCAATGGAGGCTGGATGTGGGACTGTTAGCGGAGGAAGAAATATGTGAGCGGGTGAGGAAGGCCATCAGGGGTGTCATGTGATAGTACCTGTAAGAAATAGGTGTTTATTACTGCAGTGATGTCAGAGAGTGGGTGGAGCTGGGCTGTCTGTCAGCTTTAGGCTTTTTGCTGCAGAGCGGGTTTGGTTTCATTTTAGTTTTGGAGAAGCTGCAATCACCGCAGGATGTGTGTGAATCTCTGCAAGCTTATGAACGTCCATTTGCTGATTTCAACATGGTAACTGTTCTCAGTAGTGAAGTTAAACCTGAGATGCTTCTGTTAAAAGGTTTTGTTTTAAGTCGTATGGATGTTAAAAGAAAAGTTCAAGGATTACTTAGTGTTGTATTCTTTGGGGGTTGTATTTGAATTAATGGTTGCTAAGATGTTCACTATGTTTTAAAAATGTTAACTTGAGTTCACAGAACAAACATTGTTTTGCTTTAAAAAATACTTTTCCATTTCTGCTGTACCACACCTATAGAGTGGGCCGTGTGCTCCCCATACCACAATCTAGTAAAAGTTGTGGGTCAGGTGAACTCCATGATACAGCCCAGCTCCAACCACACAGCGACATCACTGCAGCCATTTGATCAAACACTTTTCTTAAAGGGACCCTCACATGACACCTCCCCCATTAAAAAAAATAAACCATCAACTTCAAGATGGTTTCATTTTTCACCTTTTCACATTCCTTTAAGAAATATTGACAGTAAATATACCTTTTTTGTTCAACAAAACAAAGCACGCAAACATTTATAATAACATAGTCCATTTTAGTTCTTCTTCCTCCACCGAACCTGCTTCTCTTCATTACATTCATGATGAAGCATCAGCTGTCACGTTTTTGTGTACTGCCGCAGGAATTATTTTTAAATGTAATGGCTGTAATGATAAACCCAATCGAAACAGCCTGGCATTGTTATTCCGGAATCGCTCCAAAAACGTCAATGGATTATGATCAGTATATATAACGGTGTCAGACGGATTGCTGGTAATATAAATTTGAAAATGTTGCAAAGCTAGCACTAAGCCCAAAGTCTCCTTCACAATCGTTGAATACTTCTTCTGGTGCTTATTTAATTTCTTTGAAAAATAACCACTAGGCCGCTCTAGTCGTTAGTCATCTTCTTGTAAGAGCACCGCACCTACACCCACATCACTCACATCAACAGCCAACTTGAATGGTTTTGGGTAATTTAGGATGGCTAACACAGGAGCAGTGGTTAACACAGCCTTCAGGCCATCAAATGCCTGTTGACATTCTCCTCTCCACTGAAATTTGCTACACTTCTTTAGCAAGTCCGTCAGTGGAGCACAAATGTCCGGTAAAATCCACTCACGCCAAGAAATCACATTATTCCCATTTGTGTTGAAGGTATTGGAAACTCACAATAACTTCTGTTTTCACATCCTGTGGGACCTTTTGACCGTGTCCAATTGTATGGCCAAGGAAAGTGGCTTGGGCTTTTCCAACTTCACTTTTCGCTAGGTTTACCACCAAACCCGCCTCCTGAAGTCAATCGAATAACTCCATCAGATGCTTCAAATGTTCTTTCCATGTCTGACTAAAATTACCAGATCGTCGATGTATACCGCACAATTGGGTAATCCTGAAACAACTTTGTTAGTTAACCGTTGAAATGTGGCTGGGGCGTTTTTCATGCCAAATGGCATAACTTTGAATTGGTATATACCATCTGGAGTAACAAAAGCTGAAATCTCCTTCGCCCTTTCGGATAAAGGTACCTGCCAGTAACCTTTGAGTAAATCCAGTTTGAAAATAAAAGCTGATTGTCCCACTTTCTCAATGCAATCCTCCAAGCGTGCGATAGGATAAGAGTCCGTTCTTGTAACTGCATTAACCTTTCTATAATCCACACACAACCGTTGGGTGCCGTCTGGTTTTGGTACCATCACTATGGGTGAGCTCCATTGGCTGCAACCCACTTCAATTATGCCATTTTTAAGCATACTCTCAATCTCTTTGTTAACCTGTGCAAATTTTAAAGGGTTAAGTCGATATGGATGTTGTTTAATTGGAACAGCATTTTCCACATCTCCCACATCTACATCATGTATAGCCATTTTAGTACTTCCCAACTTATCTCCACAAACTTGCCCATGTGATATCAATAACTCTTTCAGGTCAGTTCGTTTTTCCTCTGGAAATTTATCCCAATGTTTAAGAACATCCTCGTTTCCCAATTTAATTTGAGGTATGTCAAATTCACAATCTTCTGGATTTGGTTCCTCACTTTGAGTTGGAATCATTAAACTTCTACCTTTTGCTCCCCTTCCCTTTCAAAGTACCTTTTAAGCATATTCGCATGACACACTCGGTGAGTTTTCCTTCTACCCGGTGTTCTTACCCCATAATTCACCTCACTTAATGTCCTTTCAATCTGATAAGGTCCACAGCACCTCGCTTTAAAGGTTAACCTACCACTGGTAACAACACTAAAACTTTATCTCCACTGGAAAAACTACAAACCTTTGCTTTCTTCTCCGCTACCCATTTCATCACCCGTTGTGCAATTTTTAAATGTTGTCTAGCCAATTCGCCTGCTCTATTTAATCATTCCCTAAAATTTGACACGTAATCCAATAATGTAATTTCCGATTCCTCACTCACCAATTTTTCCTTAATCAATTTAAGTGGTCCGCTCACCTCATGACCAAATATTAGTTCAAAAGGACTGAATTTGGTTGACTCATTAGGTGCATCCCTAATTGTAAACAGCATGAAAGGAATTCCTTTATCCCAATCCTCTGGATAAACATGACAATAAGCCCTCAACATTGTCTTTAATGTCTGATGCCGCCTTTCTAACACTCCCTGCGATTCTGGATGATACACAGTTGATTTAAATTGTTTTATCCCTAAGCTATCCATAACTTCTTTGAATAACCTTGAGATAAAATTTGCTCCTTGATCCAATTGTATTTCTGTGGGTAGTCCATATCTAGTAACTCCTCCACAATCTTTTTAGCTGTAACATTGTGTACTGGAATGGCCTCGGGAGACCTAGTAGACACATCCATTATAATCAAAAGATATTGGGCGTGATTCTCCGATATTGAGGCCAAGTGTTCGCGCCGTTGTGAACGCCATCGCGTTTCACGATGGCGCGAACAGGGCACGACCTATTCTGGCCCCCACAGGGGGATAGCACGGTGCTGGACCGGTTCACGCTGCTCCAGCCTCCTTTGCCGTGCCAAACCACGCAAGCGCAGTTGGGGCAGATAAATCCTGCGCATGCACAGTTGGGCCGCGCCATCCTGTGCATGCGCGGGGAACTTCTTAAACGCGCCGGCCCCAACCTAACATGGGGTCGGTGTTCAGGGGCCGGCCGTGCAGAAAGTAGGCCCCAGGGAGGGCGCGCCGGCACAAATGGTGCCAATTCCCCGCACATCGGAGAATCGCGCGCCGGCGTCGGGGCGTCATGGCACGGATGCGTTGTTTCTCCAGCCCAGAGCGGGACTCGGAGAATCACCCCCAATGATTCCAACTTTTTGCAGGACGCACAATCAAGCAAGACCCTTGTAAAAGATTCCTCAAATGCTGGAATGGGTATTAAGGGCGCTGGTTTTATCAATGCTTGAGGTTTCCCTATCACTTGACATGTGTGACATGATTGACAAAATTTAACTACATCTTTATGTAGTCCAGGCCAATAAAAATGTTTTTGTATTTTAGCTTGAGTTTTCCTTATTCCCAAATGACCTCCCTCTGGTACCTCATGTGCAACTCGCAACACCTCCTTTCTATACCCTACTGGCAATACTACTTGATGAACTTCTGACCACTTTTCATCTGCCTGCATATGTACAGGTCTCCATTTTCTCATTAAGACATCACTTTTACGGTAATAACATTATGGTATACACTCAGATTCCTCTTCCGTGTATGCCTTCTTGTGCATCCGTTTTATTTCTATATCTTTTTGTTGTAACTCCACCAATTTTCCTGAACTAAAAATATCTGCCTCATCCTCCACCTGTTCTTGTTCTTTTACAACCATCTGATCAAAACTCGTTTCTGATAATTGAACTTCAACTTTATCTACACTATTTGATATCTCCTCGTCTTTATCTGTGACTTTGCGACCTTGTTACAACACAATCCAGAAATATCCCAGGATTTAAGTCCTTCAACACTTCAGTTGTCTGATTTTCCACTGGCTTATCAACCACAGTAGGCATCACTCCCACCTGCGATCCAACTATATCATTACCCAAGATAAACTGTATTCCTGGACAAGATAGTTTCTCTATTAGTCCGACTACCACTTCACCACTCTTCACTGGACTTTCCAACCTTATCTTACATAATGGAACACTACTCTTCTCACCCTGAATTCCACATATTATCACCTTTTCTGGCAATATTCCTCACAAACTACATAACTCCTCATCTCTTACTGTTAAAGATTGACTAGCTCCCGTATCTCTTAAAATTGTGACTTCTTTACCTACTCCTCCTGATACACATGAGTAAACTTTACCCACACAAGTAAATTCTTTAAAGAGATCTGGCACCTTCTTATCAATCGCCTCTTGATCAGGCTGTACAATCTTTTGCACCTTCTTCGCTTCACTTGGGCTTTCATTTACCACTTTAACAAACCTCACTGTCTTATCCTATTTTACCACATCAGCCTTCCCAGTGCTTTTCTTCAACCACCAACACTGTGACTTTACATGGCCTAGTTAATTACAGTGAAAACATTTGCAACTTTTCATTTCTCTTCCACCCTCCTGGATTTCTTTTTTAATCTGAGGTACATTCTCCTTATTATCTCCCATCAGATCCCCTTTACCATTGCCACTTGAGTATTTCCCTTTTCCCCAGTTTCCATCCCTCACAGCCTGAAACTGATGTCGGAAACCAAGCTTTGATTTATGAACTAATTCAGAATCATCTGCCATTTCTGCTGCCAACCTCGCAGTTTTAACCCTCTGCTCTTCCACATGAATTCTCACGACATCAGGAATTGAATTTTCAAACTCCTCCAAAACTATAATTTCTCTGAGAGCTTTATACATTTCAAATCCCTTATCCACCTATCAAAATTACTCTGTTTGATCCTTTCAAACTCCGTGTAAGACCAGGTTCTTTCCTTACATTTCTAAACTTCTATCTGTCAGCTTCACGCACTAGTTTATATGCACCTAAGATGGATTTTTTCCACCTCCTCATACGCCCTAGATACCTCCTCCAGTAGTGATGCAAACACTTCACAAGCCCTACCTACCAGCTTTGTTTAAATTAGTAACACCCACATGTCCTGTGGCCATTTCATTTGTTTAGCTACCTTCTCAAATGAAATGGAAAAGGTTTCTACCTCCTTCTCATCAAACCTTGGCAATGCTTGGACATATTTAAATAGACCCCGACCAAGCCTTCGACTATGTCAATCTTTCTCTTTATCCTCATCACAATCCTCAAACTGTACGTTTCTTTTTACATTCACCAATTTTAACTGACTGTCATGTTTCATGGACATTTTCTGAAGTTCAAACTCTCTCTCATTTTTTCATTTTCCTCTCTATCTCTTTCTCTCTCTTTTTCTATTTCCTCTCTATCTCTTTCTCACTCTTATTCTTTTTCCCTGATCTGTACTTCTCTTTCTCTTTCATTTTGTTCTGCTATTCTTTCTTATTTCTTTCTTCTTGCTCCTTTTCTTTTTCCCTGATCTGTATCTCCCTTTTTCTCTCTTCTCTCTCTTTTTCCCACATTTCGTATTCAAGCTCCTTGAACTGTTATTGAATTTTTTGCCATTTCCAATTAGTTCGACTGCATCTCAGACAATTTAAAAAGCTCATCTACCACTGTAAGTACCTGTTCTTTTCGTATGCAGTCAGGTAATGTTAACTGCAATGTTTTTGCCAAATCTAAAAGCCTTTTTTTAGTCTCTGTTCATAAGGTACTGCCTGTGACCTTCTCCACCGCTATAAACTTCCGAGCCTCTGAAAGAGCCATTGTCCGCAGCACACTTCCTATTTAAACTGGAATACCACACCTGAAAAGCAAACATAAATATGCTCATCACTCACTGTTTTTAAGTTCACTAAGCCAATGGGTTCCGGTATCTGCAGGTGAGGGACTTTGTGCGGAGGCAGGTTTCGACCTTCTGCACCTGCCATCCCAGGGGCTACAAGATAAGGTGGTGTCGAGAACAGGAGTGGGAGAGGGGAAGGTCTCAGAAATCGATAGGAGCTGTTGGAGTGGGAGGGAACCCTGATAGGGGAGGTGAAGAGAAAGTGGGAAGAAGAGCTGGGTGGGGAGTTGGAGGCCAGGTTATGGGAAGAGGCCCTGAGGAGAGTTAAAGCATCCTCATTGTGCGCCAGTCTCATCCTGATTTAGTTTAAGGTGGTCCACAGGGCACACATGACTGTGGCCCAGATGAGCAGGTTCTTTGAGGGGGTGGAGGATAGGTGTGGGTGCAGTGCGGATGGTCCTGCGAACCACGTCCATATGTTTTGGGCATGTCCGAGCCGAGGGGTTTCTTTCAGGGATTGCAGATGTCATGTCAGAGGTCTTACAAACGAGGGTGGTGCCGAGTCCAACGGTGGCGATCTTTGGTATGTCGGGAGACCCGGGAGTCCAGGGGGTGAGAGAGGCCGACGTCCTGGCCTTTGCCTCCCTGGTGGCCCAAAGATGGATCTTACCAGGGTGGAGGGACTCGGAGCCCCCAAAGTCAGGGGGTGTGGGTTAGTGACATGGAGGGATTTCTCAGACCTGCGATAATTGAATTCGCCTTGAAGGGTCCATTGCAGGGGTTTGCTTGGAAAAGGCAGCCGTTCATCGACCTCTTTGTGAAAAATTAATTTGTCAGCAGGGGTGGGAGGAAGGGGAGGGAAGGGAATGCATGGGAGAGATAAGTGAAGTCAGAAGAACCAACCGAGGGGTGGTTGGGGAAGGTGGCACTGTTTGTGTAAGCCATGTTGGCTGGGGTTTGTGCTCGGGGGGTTTGTTGGTTATATTGTTATAAGAACATAATAAGAACTAGGAGCAGTAGTAGGCCATCTGGCCCCTCGAGCCTGCTCCGCCATTCAATTAGATCATGGCTGATCTTTTGTGGACTCAGCTCCACTTTCCGGCCCGAACACCATAACCCTTAATCCCTTTATTCTTCAAAAAACTATCTATCTTTACCTTAAAAACAGTTAATGAAGGAGCCTCAACTGCTTCACTGGGCAAGGAATTCCATAGATTCACAACCCTTTGGGTGAAGAAGTTCCTCCTAAACTCAGTCCTAAATCTACTTCCCCTTATTTTGAGGCTATGCCCCCTAGTTCTGCTGTCACCCGCCAGTGGAAACAACCTGCCCGCATCTATCCTATCTATTCCCTTCATAATTTTAAATGTTTCTATAAGATCCCCCCTCATCCTTCTAAATTCCAACGAGTACAGTCCCAGTCTACTCAACCTCTCCTCATAATCCAACCCCTTCAGCTCTGGGATTAACCTAGTGAATCTCCTCTGCACACCCTCCAGCGCCAGTACGTCCTTTCTCAAGTAAGGAGACCAAAACTGAACACAATACTCCAGGTGTGGCCGCACTAACACCTTATACAATTGCAACATAACCTCCCTAGTCTTAAACTCCATCCCTCTAGCAATGAAGGACAAAATTCCATTTGCCTTCTTAATCACCTGTTGCACTTGTAAACCAACCTTCTGTGACTCATGCACTAGCACACCCAAGTCTCTCTGAACAGCGGCATGCTTTAATATTTTATCGTTTAAATAATAATCCCGTTTGCTGTTATTCCTACCAAAATGGATAACCTCACATTTGTCAACATTGTATTCCATCTGCCAGACCCGAGCCCATTCACTTAACCTATCCAAATCCCTCTGCAGACTTCCAGTATCCTCTGCACTTTTCGCTTTACCACTCATCTTAGTGTCATCTGCAAACTTGGACACATTGCCCTTGGTCCCCAACTCCAAACCATCAATGTAAATTGTGAACAATTGTGGGCCCAACACGGATCCCTGAGGGACACCACTAGCTACTGATTGCCAACCAGAGAAACACCCATTTATCCCAACTCTTTGCTTTCTATTAATTAACCAATCCTCTATCCATGCTACTACTTTACCCTTAATGCCATGCATCTTTATCTTATGCAGCAACCTTTTGTGTGGCACCTTGTCAAAGGCTTTCTGGAAATCCAGATATACCACATCCATCGGCTCCCCGTTATCTACTGCACTGGTAATGTCCTGAAAAAATTCCACTAAATTAGTTAGGCATGACCTGCCTTTAACGAACCCATGCTGCGTCTGCCCAATGGGACAATTTCTATCCAGATGCCTCGCAATTTCTTCCTTGATGATAGATTCCAGCATCTTCCCTATTACCGAAGTTAAACTCACTGGCCTATAATTTCCTGCTTTCTGCCTACCTCCTTTTTTAAACAGTGGCGTCACGTTTGCTAATTTCCAATCCACCGGGACCACCCCAGAGTCTAGTGAATTTCGGTAAATTATCACTAGTGCATCTGCAATTTCCCTAGCCATCTCTTTTAGCACTCTGGGATGCATTCCATCAGGGCCAGGAGACTTGTCTACCTTTAGCCCCATTAGCTTGCCCATCACTCCCTCCTTAGTGATAACAATCCTCTCAAGGTCCTCACCTGTCATAGCCTCATTTCTATCAGTCACTGGCATGTTATTTGTGTCTTCCACTGTGAAGACCGACCCAAAAAACCTGTTCAGTTCCTCAGCCATTTCCTCATTTCCCATTATTAAAACTCCCTTCTCATCCTCTAAAGGACCAATATTTACCTTAGCCGCTTTTTTTTGTCTTATATATTTGTAAAAACTTGTCTGTTTTTATATTCTGAGCAAGTTTACTCTCATACTCTATCTTACTCTTCTTTATAGCTTTTGTAGTAGCTTTCTGTTGCCCCCTAAAGATTTCCCAGTCCTCTAATCTCCCAGCAATCTTTGCCACTTTATATGCTTTTTCCTTCAATTTGATACTCTCCCTTATTTCCTTAGATATCCACGGTCGATTTTCCCTCTTTCTTCCGTCCTTCCTTTTTGTTGGTATAAACCTTTGCTGAGCACTGTGAAAAATCGCTTGGAAGGTTCTCCACTGTTCCTCAACTGTTCCACCATAAAGTCTTAGCTCCCAGTCTACCTTAGCTAGTTCTTCTCTCATCCCCTTGTAATCTCCTTTGTTTAAACACAAAACACTAATATTTGATTTTACTTTCTCACCCTCCATCTGTATTTTAAATTCCACCATATTGTGATCGCTCCTTCCGAGAGGATCCCTAACTATGAGATCATGAATCAATCCTGTCTCATTACACAGGACAAGATCTAGGACCGCTTGTTCCCTCGTAGGTTCCATTACATACTGTTCTAGGAAACTATCGCGGATACATTCTATAAACTCCTCCTCACGGTTGCCTTGACCGACCTGGTTAAACCAATCGACATGTAGATTAAAATCCCCCATGATAACTGCGGTACCATTTCTACATGCATCAGTTATTTCTTTGTTTATTGCCTGCCCCACCATCTCGTTACTATTTGGTGGCCGATAGACTACTCCTATCAGTGACTTTTTCGCCTTACTATTCCTGATTTCCACCCAAATGGATTCAACCTTATCCTCCATAGCACCGATGTCATCCCTAACTATTGCCCGGATGTCATCCTTAAATAACAGAGCAACACCACCTCCCTTACCATCCACTCTGTCCTTCCGAATAGTTTGATACCCTTGGATATTTAACTCCCAGTCGTGACCATCCTTTAACCATGTTTCAGTAATGGCCACTAAATCATAGTCATTTACGATGATTTGTGCCACCAACTCATTTACTTTATTCCGAATACTACGAGCATTCAGGTAAAGTACACTTATGTTGGTTTTTTTACCTCTGTTTTGAATCTTAACATCTCCAGTTTTATTCCTTTTGTTATTACTGGGCCTATTCACTGTGCTCCCCTCAGTCACTGTACCTTGTACTGTCGCCCTTATGGATTTCTGACTATGTCTTCTCTGCCTTGCACTTTTCCCCTTACTTCCTTTTGCTTCTGTCCCTGTTTTACTACCTTCCAACTTCCAGCATCGGTTCCCATCCCCCTGCCACATTAGTTTAAACCCTCCCCAACAGCTCTAGAAAACACCCCCCCTAGGACATCGGTTCCAGTCCTGCCCAAGTGCAGACCGTCCGGTTTGTACTGGTCCCACCTCCCCCAGAACCGGTCCCAATGCCCCAGGAATTTGAATCCCTCCCTCTTGCACCATCTCTCGAGCCACGCATTCATCCTTTCTATCCTGACATTCCTACTCTGACTAGCTCGTGGCACTGGTAGCAATCCTGAGATTACTACCTTTGAGGTCCTACTTTTTAGTTTAACTCCTAACTCCCTGAATTCCGCTTGTAGGACCTCATCCCGTTTTTTACCTATATCGTTGGTGCCTATGTGCACCACGACAGCTGGCTGTTCACCCTCCCCCCCCCCAGAATGTCCTGCAGCCGCTCCGAGACATCCTTGACCCTTGCACCAGGGAGGCAACATACCATCCTGGAGTCTCGATTGCGTCCACAGAACCGCCTGTCTATTCCCCTTACGATCGAGTCCCCTATCACTATAGCCCTGCCATTTTTCTTCCTGCCCTGCTGTGCAGCAGAGCCAGCCACGGTGCCATGAACCTGGCTGCTGCTGCCTTCTCTGAGCCATCTCCCTCAACAGTATCCAAAGCGGTATATCTGTTTTGCAGGGAGATGACCGCAGGGGACACCTGCACTGCCTTCCTACTCTGGCTCTTTCTTTTGGTCACCCATTTTCTATCTCCCTCAGTAACCTTCACCTGCGGTGTGACCAACTCGCTAAACGTGCTATCCACGACCTCCTCAGCATCGCGGATGCTCCAAAGTGAGTCCATCCGCAGCTCCAGAGCCGTCAAGCGGTCTAACAAGAGCTGCAACTGAACACACTTCTTGCACGTGAAGGAGCCAGGGACAGTGGACGTGTCCCTGAGCTCCCACATCGCACACGAGGAGCATGACACGGGTCTGGGATCTCCTGCCATGTCTTAAACCCTTGGTAAACTTAAACAACTAGAATTTCAAAATTAAAATAAATAAATGAGACAATGAAAAGAAAAAGAGAGACTACTTACCAGTCACTTACCAGGGTTAAAAAGCACCTCCTCACACTCTGCACCAAATTACCAAGTTTAAATCTCCCACTCTGTGTGAGTCTCACTCCGGATGTGTCTCCTGGAAAAGTGCTCGCTTACTGTGTATGTTATAAACTGTGTTATGTTATAGTTTTTGTTGAAATTTGATGTTGAAAATTGTTAAAATCATAAATACCTCAATAAAATATTTTCTAATAAAAAGAGGATGGGGATTTTGTGAACCTACTCTTCCAATGGTTGTGGGATCTCTTAGCTCTGTCTATCACTTGCTGCTTATGTTGTTTGGCACACAAGTGGTACTGTGTTGTAGCTTCACCAGGTTGACTCCTCATTTTTAGGTATGCTTGGTGTTGCTCCTGGCATGTCCTTCTGTGGTTGCATACAATTCTGCTGCTACGGATGCCCACAATGCTTCGTGGATGCCCAAACTTCAGCTGCTAGATCTGTTCGAAATCTGTCCCAATTAGCTCGGTGCTAGTGTTGGGACCTCACCTTATTTGATCACATCACAGAGGATCACAAATTTAATGTCCTTTGCGCATGGACACGTAAATCCCCTTGCTCCTCCCCAGCTCCAAAGCTCCTAAATAACGAAAATATTCCCATATGCCTTTCTCAGATTCAAAACTAAATGGCCTCACACTTCCACACACAAGGCATCATTTTATAGAGGTGACTGTTGGAGTGCCAGGATAAGACCCGCATTGTGTCCTTTGCAGGATGGCCACCAAAGCACCAGCCAATCAGGCAGTTTAAAAGCCACTGGTGGACCTTATTATATTACATTGTGTAATATCTTGTTACTCATTTGCTTCCTGCCAAGGTGGTCATACACGCGATGTTCATTAACACTCAAAGTCTTCAAATGAAGCAAATACTGTTTATTGAGTAACAATAACAATTTAACTATGAGTTTGTTCTCTCTTCAACAACTAAACTATAGATTAAATTAACAAGACTAAATATATATTAACAATGATTAATTGCACCGACACACTAAGCTATCTCTCTCTACCTCTGATCACTAGTCACTCCAAATAAGAAGAGGCGGGAACTCTCCTTGTCATTATCTTTTATACCCATATCTGGTGCTGCCATCTAGTGGTTATCTAGCTGTTATATGTTAACCCTTTACATACACACAGATATGCAGATCGCTACAGACCTATCCCCGTGACCAGAGGCCCCGGGGCCCCTCCCACTGTGAACTGCCATCCAATCAAAGGCAAGGGATGGCTCTCAGTGAGCTCTCCTTTCCCACTGCCGGATCCCTCGATCAGGCACTAAGTGTCTTTTAAGGAGGGATTCCCCTCCTAGCAGACAACCAGAACCCCCTTCAGGCTATTTGTTGTGCTCTGTATGTGACGACAAGTCTGCCCTCAGTTGGGTTAATACTCGTGACCGAGGAATAAACCCCATACGTGGTCATTAATTGTCTGAGTGCAAAGGTTAGTCGTCAACCTGTCCATCCTATACTTAATTGGGATGGAGGAGGATTTGCAGCAGTGTATCAGACCCCGGCCAATTAAATTCTATGATGGCACGGCTGCCTCACAGCACCAGGGACCCGGGTTCAATTCTGGCCTTGGGTCACTGTCTGTGTGGAGTCTGCATGTTCTCCCCGTGTGTGCGTGGGTTTCCTCCGGGTGCTCCGGTTTCCTCCCACAGTCCAAAGATGTGTAGGTTAGGTGGATTGGCCATGATAAATTGCCCTTTAGTGTTCAAAGATGTGCACGTTAGGTGGATTAACTATGCTGAATTTCTCCTTAGTGTTCAGGGATGTATAGGTTAGGTTGTGGGGATCGGACAGGGGAGTGGGCCTAGGTGGGGTGCTCTTTGACAGGGTTGGTGCAGAATTGATGGGCTGAATGGCCCCCTTTTGCACTGAAGGGATTCTATGATCCTTTGCCAAGTGCTGGGAAGTGGTATTAGTGTAGATTTGGTAGTTTAATTTGGCGTTGCAGGCTTGATGGGCCAAAGGGCCTCTGCTGTACAGTATGATTCTATGTAACGCCCTCCCTGCCTCCAAACACTTCACTGGAGAGAGCAGACGATTCCGCCCACTGATTTCCATTTCCCATTGTTTTGCCCGCTCACTTAGTCAGTCCGTGTCCCTTCATAACTTCATGCTCCAATCAACAAAATTAATTGTTATCAGCTACTTAACTTTAACTGGGACTAAAGAACCAGAAGACAAAAATTGGTGAGACTGATCCAACACTAGAGATGAGAAGAAGTGTTTAACTCTCCAGGGTGAAGGAGAGGTCTGTGAAAGGGGATCAGAGTTTGTCATTCATTCTAATGAAAAAGTTTTGAAAAAATCTCTAAGGATAGGGTTATCGAGTGAAGGCAGGCAAATATATTCCATGAACAATAGTATAACAAGCAAAGAGTCATGTTTGTCATAAATCACTTGAACTTTGCTGAGGAACATGCAAAACTTTATTGCCAAGTAACTGTGCATATCCAAGTAATGAATTGACATTTTACAACGCTCAGTGATTTGTGATTGTTCTTTCACTGGTTAGGTATACAATTATGTAACTATCTTCATGTCATCGCAACAATCAGAGAAAAGGCAATTGCACATTTGTTTTTACAAATGCAGAAAATCATTCGAGATTGACTCAGGTACGTTTTCTTCATTGTCACACTTCGTACCGGACACATTACAGGATCAGTTTCTGGCATTTACTCTTCAAAAGCTGTTGTTTTTCAGCTGTAGGAGGTTTCCACGCAATAAAGTGGCACAGGAAGAACTAGGAGGAAAACAAAGCACATAAACAACAATCTGTATATAAACATGAGGATGTCTCCCTTATCTAACGCAGCTTCAAAGGAAACAGGACCAGGCAAAAGGGCTGGATTCTCCACTCAGCCAGCCATACATTTCTTAGCAAACGGCCCGATTCTTCCCGACGCTTGTCAATGGGATTTCCCACTGTAACCACCTCATGCCACCCGGGAATCCCACGAGTGAGGGCGCGCTGCCGGCGGGAAATGTGCATCGTAACTCCCAGAGAATTCCGGCCAATGTTTCACTCACCTCTGATTGCCCTTCAGTCTCAATCACACGGCATTCTCTCCGTGCAGTTTCGTGCGTGACGACCGGGCAATTGGTTTTCCCCAAGACAATGTCAAAGATGTACACGGCTCCTTCAATCATCTAGTGCAGAAATAAAACACATTTATTTTCAATGTTTCTATTTCCAATGCTACCTTTAACCTTTAACCTATCGTGTGCGGCATGGTAGCACAGGGGTGTGGGAGGCACAATAGCACAGTGGTTAGGACTGCGGCTTCACAGCGCCAGGGTCCCAGGTTCGATTCCCCGCTGGGTCACTGTCTGTGCGGAGTCTGCACGTTCTCCCCGTGTCTGTGGGTTTCCTCCGGGTGCTCCGGATTCCTCCCACAGTCCAAAGATGTGCAGGTTAGGTGGATTGGACATGCTAAATTGCCCTTAGTGACCAAAAAGGTTAGGAGGGGTTATTGGGTTACAGGGATAGGGTGGAAGTGAAGGCTTAAGTGGGTTGGTGCAGACTTGATGGGCTGAATGGCCACCTTCTGCACTGTATGTTCTATGTTCTATTTACGAACAACAGCACATTCATCGCATCAGTTTGCTTATGTCAGAGGAAGCAAGATAACATATATTTAGCCATTACACAATTACATTTTGAATAGACATTTCAGTTAAAGTGACAATAGAGGTTGAAGTTAGCGTTCAAATGGTACTTGCGTCATTAAAGTACTTCTCTAATTCCAAACTTATTCAAGCAGCACATATTGCAGAGAATAATGCTCATTAAAGGCAAATACACTGTCCTTTTTAGTCATTGTAAAAAGTGTCCTCAATGTTACCTGTACATTGGCTTGCAGATACTCCATAATATCGTAGATCTGGGTAGTCTTTTTGTTGAACTCTTGTAGAGCAAATTCTGCCATAGCCAGAAAACCCTGGTCACTTTTATCAACTTTCAGAACCAAAGGTTTCGGAACGTTGTCCTGGTCAGTTTCATGATTTTTTTTTACATTCGGCGAAGGAAAAGCAGAGACTGAAACAAAAACAACAGAGAAAACAGCGAGAAGACACTGCCAGCCAGCCATGATCTCTCTCACTCTCCTCAACGTGCAGACAAGATGGGAGTGAGCGAAGAGTCAGCCTGTTTTTATACTCTCTGCTGTCAAGGGTGTGACATTGTGACTATTTCCTATTGAATGCTTCATAGCCACAGACTGAAATAATAATGGATAAGATATGAAATTGCAACAGTTCGCAATTATAGTTTTTGAATCTAAATATTTAATCGTTATGCTTATTTGCAGGACTCCTTGAGCAAACAGCAGTGTTCCATGTGTTTTTATCTTTTCCAAATGCCAAAACTTATGAATCATCACTCAGATGATTCAGACACGGGGCAGCACGGTAGCATTGTGGATAGCACAATCGCTTCACAGCTCCAGGGTCCCAGGTTGGATTCCGGCTTGGGTCACTGTCTGTGCGGAGTCTGCACATCCTCCCCGTGTGTGCGTGGGTTTCCTCCGGGTGCTCCGGTTTCCTCCCACAGTCCAAAGATGTGCAAGTTAGGTGGATTGGCCATGATAAATTGCCCTTAGTGTCCAAAATTGCCCTTAGTGTTGGGTGGGGTTACTGGGTTATGGGGATAGGGTGGAGGTGTTAACCTTGGGTAGGGTGCTCTTTCCAGGAGCCGGTGCAGACTCGATGGGCCGAATGTCCTCCTTCTGCACTGTAAATTCTATGTAATCCACTTCCAATATCATTCAGTGCCAAACTTCTCTCTCCATCGATGCTGAGATTGTCCAATATTTTCTGTTTTGGATTCAGATTCCAGTATTCATCATCCTCAGCATCCATCATCAGCAAACCACACTCAGCTGGGTCCCAGGACCCGATCTAACAGAAAAGTGGCAGCGAGCGGAATTGCCAGGTGTTTCCTGGCGGCCAATCCAGCAAGACCGCTCCTGGTATCTAACGCCAATTAGAGCCGATAATGATGCCCCACAGGCTTCACATCGGGAATAACTGTCCCGCCAGCCGATTCACCTGGATCGCACCCGCCAGACCCCTGCTAACGAGGTGGAGCAGCTCTTAAACCGATCCCGCAGAGCAAACCCCAGACAGTACGCAGACATGTCACCAAGGAGACATGCACCACGATTGGGAGATGCCAACCTGGCCAGACTGTTGGATGCTGGGGAATGTTGGACGGGATGCTCTGTTCCCCGGAGGGGATCGGGGGATCAGCTACAGGGCAGTGTGGAGGCAGTGACAGAAGCCGCCAGCACTGCGGGTGTCACCATGAGGACCGCCACCCAGTACCGCAAGAAGCTCAACGACCTCCACCAGACTGCATGGGTGAGTTGGCACCTTCCCCCTGGCACTGGTCCTGCCTGTCACCCTGGCTGCCCTCCAAAACCCTATGGTTGGCATTGCACCACACCCACACCCCCAGAACCTTTTGTTCTCTCTGGGGAATGCCATTAGCACTCTTTCCCTTGCTTTCTGTGGCTATTAATACCCTGTTTCCCTGGGTTTCTGTGGCTATGACTCATCTTCCATTCTCACTCCACAGTATAAATATTTCCCAGTTTCTCTGTCTGTTAGCTTTGACAAAGGGTCATCTGGACTCGAAACATTAGCTCTTTTCTCTCCCTACAGATGCTGCGTGACCTGCTGAGATTTTCCAGCATTTTCTCTTTGCCCCCAGTACCCCAGCACACCCGGCACCACCTGTGCACCCCACCCATCACCAGCAGCGGTGCCTACGCCTGTCCCCCACCATAGCCCCTTCCCCACTCCGCAATGCATAAGCGTGTGGCTGACGATGGGTGACTGGGTGCCGGACATCAGAGTCCTCACCCCCTATGGGCAAAGGGCCCTGGAGGTCACGAGGGTGACGGACAGGCTTCTGGGGCACATCCTGGTGAGCACCACCCAGTTGGTGATAGACATCAGGTGGAGGCAGGAACATCCAGGAGAGACAGTAGTCGGAGGTCTGCTGGATCCCAGGACCCAGCTGGGTCCCAGTCAGATGTCGAGCCTCTAGACCATGTTGTCCCGGGGCCGATGCAGACACTAGGCTGCAGCCGTGAGATTCAGAAGGGGATGTCGGCGACACTCCAGCCGGTCCATATCCAATTGGAGGAGCCCCAAAGGCTACAGGTGCAGGAGATGGTGCTGGTAATGTGTCACATTGAGGCAACACTGCTGGGGTGGTGACCGCAGTAGAGAGCCTGGTGCACGACGTCGGCAACATGAGTCTGGTATCCAAGACATGGCCAAGGCTGAATGCCTCGACAGCATGACCCAGTCTCAGGTGGGCATGGCTGAGGCATTCCAGAGCATGTTCTGGACATTGGTGAGGCACTGCAGAGTGTGGCCTCGTCACAGAGCTGCACCGCTGAGGGCATCAACACCATGGTGCAGGCAATGGGTAGCCACCAGGGCTGGCAGGTCCAGATGATGCAGGGACCTCTGGAGCTCAATCTACCTGCCCTTCCATCCCGACTTGACTCCCAGGGCCCTACGAGCACCGACCAGGAGAAGGGAGTGCTGGCGGCCAACACAGAGTCTCCCGAAAGGGAGTCAACAGCGATCACCAGACTCATGATTGTACACCATTAAAACACATTACACCTGAGACATGTGAAGCTTCAGTCACTTAATTCCGCACTGCGAGCCAGTCTGCACCTGCCACCCCAGCATGCCCTCCCCCAGCCCAGCCCTACAGGCATGATGGTCCTACATCTGGCCACTCTTGAGTATTGTGTACACTTTTGGTCTCCTAGTTTGAGGAAGGATATTCTTGCTATTGAGAGTAGTCCAGCGAAGTTTCATCAGACTAATTCCCAGGATGGCAGGACCTGATAAATGAAGATAGACTGGATCGACTGGGCTTGTACTCACTGGAGTTTAGAAGAAAGAGAGGGGATCTCATAGAAACATATAAAATCCTGATGGGACTGGACAGGCCAGGTGCGGGAAGAATGTTCCCGATGTTGGGGACATGCAGAACTAGGGGTCACAGCCTAAGAATAAAGGGGAAGCCATTCAGGACTGAGATGAGGAAGAACTTCTTCTCTCTCAGAGTTTTGAACTTGTGGAATTCTCTACCACAGAAAGCTGTTGGGGCCAGTTCGCTGGATATCTTCAAGGGGGAGCTGGAAGTGGCCCTTGCAGCTAAAGGGATCAAGGGGTATGGAGAGAAAGCGGGAGTGGGACACTGAATGTGCATGTTCAGCCATGATCATATTAAATGGTGGTACAGGCTCGAAGGGCCAAATGGCCTACTCCTGCACCTATTTTCTATGTTTGTATGTTTGTCTCTGCGCTGGTGGAGGGTGAGGATGACAGGTGTGATGTGTCGATCGTAGCATTCTCGGGGCTCTCCTCCGAGGTGTTCTTCTGGCAGGCAGGGGAGGGGGCCATCTGGAATGAGCCAGCACAATCAACAGGAGGACCTGCAGGAGAATGGACATGTGGTCAGTGGGAGGGATTGGTCAGTCAGGATGACAATAACAACTCACGTGTGACAGGCCCTATGGATGGGGCCCGGTGGATCCTCACCTCTGCGGAGTCCGCCAACCTCTGCATTGGTGACTGCCCAGTCCTCGGCCACCCCCGTCATCTCCAGAGTCCGTTCCTCAAAGGTGATGAGGTTTTCTACGTCCGGTACACCTTGGCCAATCTGGGCCCTCTCCTGGCGATTCTGGAAGAGCTTCTCCTGCAGAGACACTGAGAGGGCATCATTAGCCGCACGCGTTGAATACAGGCGGGAGGAGAGAGTATGAAGGAAGGGTTGGGAAGGGTTGAAGGTGGGTGAAGGGAGGTTTGGGGGCCGCATGGAGGTTTGTGGAGGGGGGGGGGGTTGCTCATGTGGTGGCGTAAAGGTCTCGGGAGGGTGGTGGGCGATGGTGACTTCTCACCTGTGCTGTACGGTACAGGTAGTTGACCTTCTTATGGCTGAAGGCCAGTCCTCCTGGTCATTGATTATTGATTAGGCCACAGTGATCAGATTGCCAGTGGGACTTCCTGGCCTGTATTTTCAGTTTCTACAAGCTGTCTGTTCTCTATTAATGGCATCGTCCTCTTAGGTTTAATGGCACATTAACCTGTTTTCATTGCCCTGTGCCATCCTATCAACACAGAAGGGGACAAGACCCTACGCAGCATAATTAGCTCTGAGTCACTGAGACCCTGCCAACCCCATGTGAAGAAAGACCTACCCAATATATGATGTAGGATAGGTTAGATTTTCTGCAGTTTGGCTTCATCAACCATTCCTCAGGACATTAGGTGAGTGAGGAGTCTCTGACAGTGAAGATAGTAGTGTTATGTAATTGTATGTCATTCCGGGTAGTATCTAATTGCATTCAATATGATACTAAACTACATTATCACCCCCAAGGTTGCCCCGATAAAGATAACACTCTTGGTCAATGGTTAGTCCCTAGAAATGGAGATGGATGCGAGAGTTGCCATCTCCATTGTCGGGGAATAGACCTACCAGCGTCTCCGATTGGGCATTTAGCCCCTCGGCCTGCAAGACAACAGGGCCAAGTTGACTATATATACAGGGAAACCGTTGAAGATTATGGGGGCCACAATGACCTTGGTTACCGATGTGCAGCAGACAGCCCAACTCCCGGTCATTGTTGTACAAAGACCAGTACCAAGCCTCTTGGGCAAAGACTGATGCCAGAGGATCGATTTGGACTGGCTAAAAATGTTTAAACTAGCAACTGGTAGAGGGCCAATCCTTCACCAAACTAGATATGAGCCATGCCGACCTCCAGCTAGAACTAGATGAGTCACCCAGAAAGTAGGTGTCGATCGATGCCCAGAAGGGTTTGTACAAATATTCATGCCTGCCTTTCCGCGTCTCGTTAGCATGCACCATTTTTCAACACGTGATATAGAACATTCTCCAAGGGCTGCCTGAGGTGGCAGTATACTTGACGACATACTAATCATAGGACCCACGGAAAAAGAGCATCAAGCAAACCTGGAGGAGATTTTGATACTGTTTCTGACGAAGATATCCATCTCAAACAAGAAAAATATATGTTCCATGCCAGCGAAGTGATCTACCTAGGTCAGGAGTTGATAAAAAAAAAGGCCCACACCCAGTGGAGGATAAAGTTAAGACCATCAAAGAGGCGCTGACCCCGCAAAATATGACAGAATTAAAATCTTTCCTCGGCCTCGTCAACTACTATGGGAATTTTATCCCAACCCTGGCCACTTTATTTTCACCCCTGCACACACTGTTTAAAAAAAACAGAAGGGAGGCGCGGTGGCACAGTGGTTAGCACTGCTGCCTCACGGCACTGAGGAGCCAGGTTCGATCCCGGCCCCAGATCTCTGTCCGTGTGGAGTTTGCACATTCTCTCTGTGATTGTGTGAGACTCACCCCCACAACCCAAAGGTGTGCAGCACAGGTGGATTGGCGACACTAAAATGTCCTATAATTGGAAAGAAAAGAATTGGATACTCCAATTTATTTTTTTAAGAACATTGGCCACCTATCTACTGTCACCAATTCCACCAACTCATTTTCAAAACTGTATGAGCCCATTGATAACTCCTCCCCCAGTTTGGTGTGTACACTCTGTTCTAACTGCAATAGCCCGTTTGTCTTCTCTGCTCTGGCACAAGTGAGTCTCCCCTCCTAAGAAAAAGACTTGTCAATGCCATATCCCTATACCTTTCGCTATACCAAGTCCACATGGGGCGGCACGGTGGTTAGCACTACTGCCTCACTGCGCCAAGGACCCCCGCTCGATTCCGACCTTGGATGACTGTGTGGAGTTTGAAAATTCTCAGTGACTGAGTGGGTTTCCTCCCAAAGTCAAATATGTATGGATTAGGTCGACTGGCCATGCTAAATTGCCCCTTCGTGTCTAGGGATGTGCAGGTTAGGTTATGGGGTTACGGGAATAGGGTGCGCTGCCACCTGGCCCCAATTTGTTGGAAGTTCAGGTTGCTGGTGGGGGAGGAATGATCCCGCCCTGAATGATCCCGCCCTGTCAGCATGTCGTCATGGCACCTGCCTCCAGGATTTTTTTTTCAGGGTGTTGAAAAACTCACCACTTTTCCCGCTTGAGTAGACAAAAATAATGAAAAAAATCCACCCATTGACTCTTCCCGGATGCTGCCCGAGTATTTCCAGAACATTCTGCTTTCATTTCACATTTCCAGCTTCTGCAGTATTTTGCTGTAGTTGTTTTTGACATCCGCCTGCAAGGGCAAACAACGCTTCAATTTAACAGTTCATCCAAAGGTCAGCATTGACCTTAGTACTGCACTGGTCTGTCACCGTGAACATCCATGCACTGGTCCCTGAGTGGGTTTTGAACCCACAAACTATTGAACCACAGCTGATGCCAGTACATCTATCCCATCTCCTGAACCGTCAGACTGTCATTCAGATCTCTCTGCTCAGCAGATACTAGCCATCCTGCCTGCTTTGATTATTGAGCAACGTAACTTGCACTTTAGTGCCTGGCATTTCAAAGGAACATAAAATGAAATGAAATGCATCCAACTGGCTAACGTTATCCCACGTCCCAGTTTCTGTCCCTCCCATTAATCTGACCAATCCGATATTAACACCTCACACGGGAAGCCTTGGACAGAACATCAGACGGTTTTGCCCGCCTGCTTGTTCCTCATTTCCCACTTTCCTGACTTAATCTTGAAGCATTAGCAAATCCTTATAATAATAATAATCTTTATTGTCACAAGTAGGCTTACATTAACACTGCAATGAAGTTGCTGTGAAAATCCACACTCCAGCGCCTGTTAGGGTACACGGAGGGAGAATTCAGAATGTCCAATTCATCTAACAAGTACATCTTTTGGGACTTGTGGGTGGAAACCGGAACACCCGGAGGAAACCCACGCAGACACAGGAGAACCCACAATGTGATTACCTTCTGACTTACCTCTGCAGCCGTAGGTTTAGATATCAGCACCATCAACAATCCAGGGTGTTTAATATGGCCAAGTGAGAATTTGTTCCCAAAAGGATACTTTATTCATAAAATGTATAAAACTTAAATGATCGTTCAACATTAACATTACATAAACTGCAAACAACTCAGTTTCTTCAAATACTGTATGTCAGCGTTCTTCAAACTTTTATTCTGGGGACCCATTTTTACCAACCGGCCAACCTTCGGGACACAGCCCGGCCGGCCTTCGCGACCCACGCTGGCCGACCTGTGCGACCCACGCCGGCCGACCTTCGCGACCCACGCCGGCCGACCTTCGCGACCCATGCCGGCCGACCTTCGTGACCCACGCCGGCCGACCTTCGCGACCCACGCCGGCCGACCTTCGCGACCCACGCCGGCCGACCTTCGCGACCCACGCCGGCCGACCTTCGGGACCCACGCCGGCTGACCTTCGGGACCCAGCCCGGCCGGCCTTCGCGACCCACGGCAGCCGACCTTCGCGACCCACGCCGGCCGACCTGTGCGACCCAACATTTTCACTTATCTTGTTTGCTGCTGGCAAAAATGGAGGAAATGGTTTTGGGTCCCTTTGGCCCTCGTACACGCTCCTCCAATGGAACCTGTTGGACGAAGGTGAAGCCTTACGGTGTCGGAAAGTATGGAGTCTCCATCTGTCCAAAGTTCTGCATTTTTTTCCTGTAAAATTTTATCAAATAAAACCCCCCCCGAACTTGTAAAACAAAATAAAAATAAAATGAATAAAATAAATGAAAAAAAATTTAAATGAATGAAACACCCCCAAACTTGTAAAACAAAAAGCTGCGACCGTTGAAAATAAAAGCGGCCGCACTCTGCATACATGCCAGATCATCAGTGCGCATGCACGTAGTTTTGCGCATTCGCATGCGCACCGATGATCGGGCGCACATGCGCAATGCGGCCGCATTTTGTATACATGTTCGCGGCCATTTTGAAGGCCGCATGCAGCGGCGTTATTAAAAGCCGGCTGCTGCGCGCGGATTTGTGCGATCGGTAGCGCTGTGAAGGACGGCTCCGCGACCCTCCCAACACACGCCTGCGACCCATCCGCGGGTCGCGCCGCCAAGTTTGGCAATCACTGCTGTATGTTACTCACTACATTTACAGTACAGTCAATATTTACAATATTCAATTCAAGCCAAACATACAGCCCGAGGGATTTTACAGTTTCCAGCCTCTCAGTCAATAGGGCTGAAGGACCTTAGAAAAAACCTTCCACCATTGGGCCTCTGTGGCAACACGTTTTAGAGCATCCCTCAGCATATAGTCCTGGGCTTTGGAATGTGCCAGTCTGTAACTCAGTCGGGACAACTCCTTGTACTGGAACACCAACAGGTTTCGGGCAGATCAAAGAGGGTCTTTCACCAAATTGATGACCCTCCAGCAACAGCTGATGTTTGTCTCGGTGTGTGTCCCTGGGAACAGCCCGTAGAGCACGGAGTCCTGAGTCACAGAGCTGCTTGGGATGAACCTCGATAAGAACCACCGTTTTTGGACAGGGGCTTCTGGGCGGGATTCTCCGTCCTGCAGCGCCAGTGTTCTGGTGAGGCGTTCCCTCACCGGCAGCAGGATTCTCCTTCCTGTCAGCTGGCCAATGGGATTTCCCATTGTGGGCAGCCCCATTCTGTCGGGAAATCACTGGACGTGGGTGCACTGCCAGTGCAATAGAGAATCCCGACAGCAGACATACAGTTTAAATTTGGAATAGCTAGCGCCTCGAATCGTTAGTGTTGCTGTAGTGCGGCCTTGGATTTGGATGGAATGGGAGCCCGAAGCGAGGGCGATAGTTTGGTTGACGGGATAAATAGGGAGGGAACAGCGTCTTACCAGCTCTGGGTGTATGAAGCTCTCTGTGCTCCCGGAGTCGAAGAGGCACGACGTGTTGTACCCGTTGATCTGGACCTCTGTCATCGAATTTCTTAGATGCTTGGGGCGAGATTGGTCAAGGGTGACCGCGTTGAGTTGCGGGCCGCGTGGTGGGTGCCCGGGGGAGTCGAATTCTTCCGATCAGGCGTCCGTTGAGTAGATGCTGCTGCGTTCTGGCGAGCTTGATGCAGGAACACTGCGCTGAATTGCGGGCCATGTGGTGACTGCCCGGGGAGGTCTTACTCCTCCGGTGAGCCGTTTGAGTCTGGGGATGCAGCTACGACCCGTGGATCGCACGTGGAGGGTGGTGATGAAGGTGGCGTCCAAGATGGCGGCCCCCATGAATCGCACATGGCCGGCCGCATGGTGGAGGTTTGCCAAGTTGGCGGCCCCCATGGATCGCACATGGCGGGAGGGGGCGGAGCATGAGCGTAGGCCGCAGCGTTTCGGGCCCCACGGGCCTGCTGATGCTGGGGGCGATGTTTTTGGACTGTTGGGTTGTTGAGGACTGGGGCCCTTCTGCCGAGGCACACTTTAGCATAGTGGCCTTTCTTCCCGCAGCTGCTGCAGGTCGCGGATCGGGCTGAGCAGCGCTGCCGCGGGTGCTGGCTTTGTCCACAGAAGTGGCAGGCTGGAGCAGTTGAATAACTGGTTTGGGGAGCTGAATAGTTGGCAGGCTGGAGCAGTTGAATAACTGGTGTGGGGAGCTGAATAGAGGCAGGCTGGAGCAGTTGAATAACTGGTGTGGGGAGCTGAATAGAGGCAGGCTGGAGCAGTTGAATAACTGGTTTGGCGTGCTGAGTAGTGGCAGGCTGGAGCAGTTGAATAACTGGTTTGGCGAGCTGAGTAGTGGCAGGCTGGAGCAGTTGAACTGGTTTGGCGAGCTGAGTAGTGGCAGGCTGGAGCAGTTGAATAACTGGTTTGGCGAGCTGAGTAGCTGGCTGGGGGAGCTGAGTAATTAGCTGGAGCAGCTGGATAGTTTGAGTAGTTGACTGGGACAGTAGGACCGGCTGTGGCAGCGCGATAGCTGGGGGGCCTTGCGGCACAGGCTTGGGGGATCCTCAGGTCGGGGGCCCATGCGGGGTTAGCGGGGTCCGTGGGAAACAAGTTGAGGCTGCGGAAGGAAACTTTCATTGTGATAGCAGCCTCTACGGTAGTCTCTAAGCCCTGGGCCCCATTTTCTAATAGTCTCTGGTGTACATAGCTAGATCGAAGGCCCGCTACAAAAACATCCCGCACAGCAAGATCCCTATGTTCGGCCGCGGTTACGGCCTGGTAATTGCAGTCATTTGAGAGATTATTCAACTCGCGTGCAAATTCAGCTAAAGTTTCAGTAGCCCGTTGTTGGCGAGTCGTGAACAAATGGCAGGCAAAGATCTCGTTCATGGGCCTAATATACATTTTGTCCAAAATTGGCAGCGCTGCGGTGTAGGAACCGGCTGGATTTAGTTGGGAAGAAATTCTGTGGCTTACCCTCGCGTGCAGTAGGCTGAGCTTTTGTTCCTCCGTAGTTTCAGCGGTGCTGATTTCAGCCAGGTAGGCCTTAAAACATTTCAGCCAGTGGCAGAAGGTTTCTTTCGCCTCTGCATCCTGCGGATCGAGTTCTAGACGTCCTGGTTTTAGAGCGGATCCCATGCTTTACTTCAGCAGCTTCTTAAGTGTATTAAATTGATGGAACCATCATTCAGCGAACACGTGTACTTGGATCTGAACAGAGGCTTTAATACACTTACAACAGAGCCAGCCTATTCGTCGTTGAACTCCAGATGAAATGGCAGGCTGGCTCTAAGGCCAGTCCCAGGGGGAGGAGTCCTGGGCGGAGCCAAGGGAGGAGCCCAGTACAAACTCTTGCGGACTCCCAGAGCGACTCCTCCTGGTGGTCGGATAGTGCAACTGCACTTACAATGGTGGATAGTGAACATATATACACGGAGTTATATTGGCAACTGCATACAGCATTGATCTTACAACGGGTAGATAACGAACATATATACATGGAGTGATATTGGCAACTATATATAGTGTGAATCACATTCACCACAGGGATTTTTGAAGAGGCGATAGGGAAGGGGGTGTTGCCACAAACTTTGGGGCAGGCATCGATCTCCCTGTTTCTAAAAAAAGATAAGGATCCAACGGAGTGTGTGTCCTATAGGCCTATATCACTTCTGAATGTGGACGCAAAAGTATTGGCGAAGGTACTGGCAGGTAGGCTGGAGGAGTGCCTCCCGAAGGTGATAGGTGAGGATCAGACAGGGTTCGTGAGAGGGAGGCAGCTCTTTTCGAATGTTAGGAGGGTATTGAACGTAGTTATGGTACCAGCGGAAGGGAAGAAAACAGAGGTGGTTGTGGCATTGGACGCTGAGAAAGCATTTGACCGGATAGAATGGGGGCACTTGACAGTTCTGGAGTAGTTTGGGATTGGACCAAGATTTGTGAACTGGGTAAAGCTATTATATAAGGAGCCGAGGGCGAGTGTCCGCACAAACAACATCAGCTCGAGATACTTTTCTCTCCATCGTGGGACGAGACAGGGATGTCCTATATCCCCCCTGCTGTTTGCACTCACGATTGAGCCGTTGGCCATCGCATTAAGAAGTCTGGGGGTATGGAAAGGAATAGTGCGGGGGGGGCGGGATAGAGCATAGGGTGCCCTTATATGCCAATGACTTGCTGCTATACGTGTCGGAACCGAGTATGTCGATAAGAGGAATATTGGAGCTGCTTCGAGTGTTTGGGTCTTTCTCGGGGTAAAGACTAAATCTAGACAAGAGTCAGTATTTTGTGCTGTCTCGGCCGGGGGTGGGGGCAGGGGTGGGTGGGGGGGGGGGGGGGGGGGGGCTGCCATTCCGTAGGGCAGGGACTCACTTTAAGTACCTGGGGGTGCAGGTTGCCCAGGAGATGGGGGGTGGGGGGGGGCTCTGCAGGTACAACATTTCTAGTTTGTTGGGGAGAGTGAAAGCAGTTCTGGCAAGGTGGGATGGTCTCCCTCTGTCACTGGCGGGTCGGGTACAGGGGGTTAAAATGAACGTGCTGTTACGATTTCTGTTTATTTTTCAATGCCTGCCGATTTACCTGACAAAGGCTTTTTTCAGAAATATTGAGGGAAGGATTACTTCGTTCATATGGGGAGGGAAGGTGGCCAGAGTTAAAAAGGTGCTAGTACAGAGGGGAAGGCAGGCAGGGGGTTTGGGTCTTCCGAACCTGATGTATTATTACTGGGCGACGAATGTGGAGAAGATGCGGAGCTGGGTCAGGGGGGGTTGATTCCTAGTGGGTCAGAATGGAGTAGAGTTTGTGCAGGGGGTCGGGATTGAAAGCACCAGCAACAGCGCCGCTCCCAATAGCTCCGGGGAAATACTCAGGGAGTCCGGTAAAAATAGCTTCACTGAGAATTTGGAGGCAGTTTCGCCAACACTTCGGGTTGGGTGCAGGGTCAAGGGAAATGCCGATTCGGGGGAACCACAGATTTGAGCCAGGGAGGTGGGATGGAAATTTTCAGAAATGGGAGGAGAAGGGGATTAAGACACTAAAAGATTTGTTTCTTAGGGGTCGATTTGCAGGATTGAGGGAGCTGGAAGCGAAGTATGGGCTGGAGCAGGAGGAAATGTTTAGATACATGCAGATTTGAGATTTTGCCAGGAAGGAGATACAGAGCTTCCCAGTGGAGCCGGCCTCCACATTGCTGGAGGAGGTGCTGACGACAGGGGGACTGGAGAAGGGGGTAGTGCCAGCGGTTTACGGAGCTATTTTGGAAGAGGATAAGGCACCACTGGAAGGGATCAAAGCAAAGTGGGAGGAAGAGTTGGGAGAGGATATGGAGGAGGGGTCTGGTCTGAGGTGGTCCGGAGAGTGAACGCCTCCACCTCGTGTGTGAGGTTGGGGCTGATACAGCTGAAGGTGGTATATAGAGCACACCTCACGAGGGCAAGGATAAGCCAATTCTTTGAAGGAGTAGAAGATGTTTGTGAATGTTGCAGGAGGGTGGGGGGGGGGGGGGGGGGGGGTGGGGGGGGGGGGGGGGAGGGGCCAATCACGTTCATATATTTTGGTCCTGTCCAAAGCTAGAGGATTACTGGAAGGAGGTTTTTAGGGTAATTTCTAAAGTGGTGCACGTGAAACCGGACCCGGGCCCCCGGGAGGCCATATTGGGGTGTCGGACCAGCCGGTGTTGGAAACGGATGCGGAGGCAGATATCGTAGCCTTCGCCTCGTTGATCGCCCGAAGGCTGATCCTGATAGGTTGGAGAGCAACCTCTCCACCCTGTGCCCTGGCGTGGCGGGGGGACCTGTTGGAATTCTTGACTCTTGAGAAGGTTAAGTTTGAACTGAGGGAAAGGATGGAAGGGTTCTACAATTTATGGGCATTATTCATCATGCACTTTCAAGAACTGGATAACATCGAACATTAGTTGGAGGGGGGGGTAGGTGGGAGGGTTGTGGGGGGGGTAGGTGGGAGGGTTGTGGGGGGGTAGGTGGGAGGGTTGGGGGGGTAGGTGGGAGTGTTGGGTGGGTAGGTGGGAGGGTTGGGGGTAGGTGGGAGGGTAGGGGGTAGGTGGGAGGGTTGGGGGGTAGGTGAGAGGGTTGTGGGGGTAGGTGGGAGGGTTGGGTGGGTAGGTGGGAGGGTTGGGGGGTAGGTGGGAGGGTTGGGGTGAGGGGGGCTGTGTGTGCTAATGGTGACTATGGGTGATCCCTAATTCCTTTTTGTCATTTGTTTATGTGAACATGCGGGCTGCTGTTTGGGGTTTGGTGGGAGGATGGGATCATTGTTATTGATTTGGGGATTGACATATTTGTTACTGATAATTGTATGTTATTGATGGGTGTAAATTTGGGAGAAAATGTGTAAAAAGAGGAGAATAAAAAATATTTTTTTAAAAGAGCAACCACGCATTTCCCACAGAAAAACACAAGACAATGGCCCCCCCAGAGAAAACAAACCAACAGGAACAAAAACAAACACCTCTTCCAAAATTCAATGTCCTTCTCCTGCCAATCCATTGTCCCTCACAACCTCCAACGCTTCTTCCAGCGTCCCAAAATAAAGTTCATGGTCATTGTCGGTCACCCAGAGGCGAGCCGGGTACAGCATTCCAAATTTCATTCCCTTCTTAAAGAGGGCAACCTTCACTTTATTCAAGCCCGCTTTCCTCTTGGCCAGCTCCACAACCCAGGTCCTGGTATACCCGGAGTTCACTGTCCTCCCAGGTGCACTGCCTCATCTGCCTGGCACACCTCAGGATCCATTCCTTGTGCAAAAACTGGTGCAGCCGCACCACCATCGCCCTCGGTGGCACATTACCCTGCCCCTTCCTCATCAGTGCCCTATGCGCCCGGTACACCTCTAAGGGCCATTTGAAGACCCCCTCTCCCCGGAACTACTCAAACATCTGTGCCACGTACAAGCCAGCGTCCTCTCCCTCGCTACCCTCTGGCAGCCTCACGATCTTCAGGTTTTGCCTGCGGGACCAGTTCTCCAAATCCTCCACCTTCTCCTGCAGCCACCTCTGAGTATCACGCATCACCCCCAACTCGGCCACCATCAAGGTGAGCTGCTCCTCGTGCTCCCCCACCGTCTCCTTCATCCTCTTGATCGCCTGGCTCTGAGCTTTGAGCTTTGTTTCCAGGTGGTCAATCTCCACCTTAATCAGCTCCACCATCCTCGCCAGGTCCTCCAAAGACTCCTTCCTCAGCTGGGTGAACTCCTCATTCAAGATGTCCACCAGCTGCTCCCTCATCAGCTTCTCTACTTGTATTGTGTTATGCTTCTTCATGTAGCTTAAGCTGCTTCCTTGATGTATACTCTGACAAAGGAAGGTTCGGACTTGGAGATAGGTTTATCAGTTATTGAACAGTTAACAATTCTCCTACTTGAGTTCGACTCTCATGCTAATCTTGCTATAGTAACTCAGTCTAACTAACCAGTCTGCTCTAAGCCACGTGGTGGATGTGATGCTTCTGATCTGCCCCCGTCCTACTCTCTAAGTGTGGCCTGTGGAAAGAGACAGAGCATGTGTGCCCTGTCCTTATATATGGGTTGTGTAATGCCCCCCTGTGGGTAGTGTCACCTCTGGGTGCCTTGACTGCCCATTGGTCATGTCCTATTCTATATGTTCATTAGCTGTATGTCTGCATGTCATGATGTTGTTAGTGCTCCCTCTAGTGTTTACTTAGTCATAGTGCATTTACATTAACCCCTTGTGTATTTACAGTGATGCATACCACCACAACTTGCACATCTACTTTTACATCCTCTCCAGGGCCTCCATCTCCTATTTTCTAATATAGCAGCCAGAATTGGACAAAGTCCTCCAAGTGTGGCCGAATCAAGATTTGACAAAGGTTTAGCCTAATTTTTCAGATTTCCTATTTTATCCCACTAGGAATAAACTAAAGCAGTCAGTTTGCTTTGGCTATGACCTTATTAACCTTTGTTGCTCCTTTTCGTGTCCAGTGCATTTGTACCAGATCCCTTTGTTCCTCGAACCATTTAGATCGTTACATTTTCAGTTATTTTTAGGCCTTCTTATTTTTCCCAGCGAAATGTAGGGTGAAATTTTCCGGCCCATCCCCGCTGGCAGGACCTTCTGGTTCTGCCAGATCCCGGTGGTGGAATTCCATTGGACATTGGCAGGACCGAAGATCCCACTGCCGACCAATGGTGGGCTGCCTCTGCCACCAGATAATGCACCGTGGGGGTGGGCGAGTGGGGGGGAATCCCGCACTTTATTTCTCCCGCTCCCCTGAGGTAGCCTTCATCTGTCAATCAAACACTCCTTCTGCCACTCCACTTTGTGAAGAGGAAGGTAGATTTGCATTTATATAGCACCTTTCACAACCATCAGACACCTCAAAATGTTTCCTTCACAGCCAATGAAATATTTTGTGGTGAAGTCAATGTTGTCATGTGGGCAACATGACGGCCAATGTGCGGGCAACAAGTCATGTGGTAATGCCCAGATTCAGTGACGTTCGTTACACCGTGGCCTGCACTGTGGTGAACTCCCCAGCTCTTCCTTGAAATAATGGATTCTATGGCATAATGGTGGCATTTTGGTTCGCACTGCTGCTTCACAGTGCCAGGTTCCCGGGTTCAATTCCAACCTCGGGTAACTGTGTGGAGTTTGCACTTTCTCCCTGTACCTGCGTAGGTTTCCTCCAGGTGCTCCAGATTCCTCCCACAGTCCCAAGATGTGCAGGTTAGGTGGGGTCACAGGGACAGAATCATAGAATCATAATATTTACAGTGCAGAAGGAGGCCATTCGGCCCACCGAGTCTGCACCGGCCCTTGGAAAGAGCACCCTACTGAAGCCTATGTCTCCACCCTATCCTCGTAACCCAGTAACCCCACCTAACCGATTTGGGCACTGAGGGCAATTTTATCATGGCCAATCCACCTAACCTTCACATCTTTGGACTGTGGGAGGAAACCGCAGCACCCGGAGGAAATCCACACAGACACGGGGAGAACGTGCAAATTCCGCACAGTCACCCAAGGTTGAAATCGTCCCTGGGGCTGTGACATAGCAGTGCCAACCATTGTGCCACCATGCCTCCCCATTTGTATGTGATTGGGCCCATATTATGTGGGGGTGCAGGGAGGGGGCAAGATCTTCAACCCAAATTTCTGGCATGAAATTAGTTGTAACGGGAGGAAGCGGTCACTTCAACCTCTCTCTCTCTCTCTCTCTCCGACACCCAGGCCTGCCAGATGCAATGTTCAGGTTTCTGCTCCAGGATATCTCAGGCATTGACTGGCTTTCTCCACGAATATGGCTCCAGATACTTTTAGTCCTGTTTCTTGTGGGTGCAGCAAGTCTCCAGTCAGCTGCAAGCCTGATGGAGCACCCTGAGGTGGGCCTTCCTGATAAAGGTTTGGATTACATCAAAGGCCATTCAGCCCAACCAACCCGTGCTGGTTTGCTCTCTGATGTGTGCCAGGTTCTTCTACCTGAGCTGGGGGCACCACCATTGATGTTAGTGTTCTCAAACTTCTGAGGGAGATGGGTATTTCAGACAGGATTTCCATTCCTGAAGGCCGGTGATTGCAAGTGCAGGAGAGTTGCGTAGCACAGCAACTGTGGCAAGTTACTAACCGGTCACTGATATCCATATAATCGTACCCATATCTGAGTCTTTGTCTTTCTGAGAAAAGGTAAAGAAAGTTGGCTGTGGACAAAAAGAAAGCACAGACTATCATATCAGCTTTTCTAACATGGGTTTTAGTTCCAGCAATTCAGGTAACATGCTGGTGGTTTATGTATTAGTCTTTCTCAAAGGAATCTTGATTCAAATGATAGTATTGGACCCACCCTTCAGCAAACAGAAGAGGCAAACAGTGGAAGAGAGTGTTTATTTTGCAAAATACAAACACATATTCCTTTATATCTGAAATATTTTGACCATTCTATTGATAAGAACGAGGGAACTCCTTGGGTTATCCACCATGAGTAAGAATGTTCACGGTCAAAAGGGAGTTTCCATAGGGGCACACTACCACCCACGTTAGCACAGGCCTCAATCTCGCTGATACCTAAGAAAGACAAAGACCCAACGGAATGTGGGTCATACAGACCCATATCTCTGCTGAACGTAGACGCCAAAATACTGGCCAAAATCCTCGCCAAAAGGCTAGAAGACTGTGGGCGGGATTCTCCCATATGGGGAGAAATCGTAAGGCTGGCGTCAAATCCGGGCGGGTTTGACGCCAGCCCCCCCCTTCCCGACCGGGAACCGATTCCGGTCCCCGGTCGGGGCTAGCAGCCCGACGCCGTAAACTCCGGCATCACGGGCTTAACGAATTTCGTTAAGCCCGCTTTCCAGAGTTAGCGCCGGCTGACGCGTCATATGACGTCAGCCGCGCATGCGCGGATTGGAAGACTCCAACCCGCGCATACGCGGATGACGTCATCGCGTATTTGCGCGAAACCCGCGCATGCGCGGGCCGGGATGCCCCTCAGCCGCCCCGCGAATGGATACAGCGGGGCGGCGGAGGGACAAAGAGTGCGCGGGCATCGGGCCCGCTGCCCGCGATCGGTGCCCACCGATCGCGGGCCCATGGCACCCTTGGCACGGCCGTGGTACTGCCGTGCCAATCGGTGCCATGGTTATAAAAAGCGACAGTTTACGGCCGTTTTTACGAACGGCCAGACCAGGTGTGTTTGCCGTTCGTAAAAACAGCCGTAAAGGGCTGGGAACTCGGCCCATCCATCAGCTGTGAATCGCTGCCG
>NC_052146.1:183995950-184243869 GCF_902713615.1 Scyliorhinus canicula
GGCCATGCTAAATTGCCTTTAGTGTCCAAAATTGCCCTTAGTGTTGGGTGGGGTTACTGGATTATGGGGATAGGGTGGAGGTGTTGACCTTGGGTAGGGTGCTCTTTCCAAGAGCCGGTGCAGACTCGATGGGCCGAATGGCCTCCTTCTGCACTGTAAATTCTATGATAAATTCTATGAAGCAGCACGTGTCCAATTCCCCAACCAGCTGAGAATTCTGAATTCTCTCTCCATGTACCCGAACAGACGCCGGAATGTGTCAATTAGGGGCTTTTCACAGTAACTTCCTTGCAGTGTTAATGTAAGGCTACTTGTGACAATAAAGATTTTTTTTAAATAATCACTGTGGGTGTACCTACACCACATGGACTGTAATGGCTCAAGAAGGCAGCTCACTAGTACTTTCTCAAGGGCAATTAGGGATGGGCAACAAATGCTGACCCAGCAGCGATGGCCACATCCCAAAATCAAAATTAAGCACTCAATTGATCGTGGGTAAAGTTTGGAATATAGATGAGCAAAATAATGCAGTGCAGCAAATCTGAAATAAAAAGACTGCAGTGTTCCAATGAAGCTCAATGTAAACTCAGGGAACAGCACCTTATCTTTTGATTAGGCAGCCTTTCAGACTAAAGAGTTAAACAATTTCAGTCCGTATTCTCTGCCCCACTTTGTTTCCTTTTGTTTGCATGTTTCAGTCTTGCCCTTGTTTTCAGTTTTCGATGGCAGCTGCTCACCATTCTGCCAGTCACATTTTCTCTAGGAACATCTTCTATTTCTTTCTTTTTTTTAAATTTAGAGTATCCAATTGTTATTTTTTTTAATTAAGGCACGATTTAGCGTGGCCTATTCACCTAACCTGCACATCTTTGGGTTGCGGGGGTGAAACCCACACAGACACGGGGAGAACGTGCAAACTCCACACGGACAGTGACCCAGGTCCGGGATTCAAACCCAGGTCCTCAGCGCCGTAGGCAGTAGTGCTAACCACTGTGCCACGTTCCACCCCTTTCTATTTCTTTCTTTTCTTGTCCCATTACCACTCCATTGGACCCTGTACAACTAACATGTTTTAAATCATTTAATCTCTTCTGGCTTCCCTTTTGTTCTTCCCACCCAGTCCCTTTTCACCTTCCTAACCTTTCCCAGATCCAATGAAAGATCATTGCCCGAAACATTAACTCCAATTCTGCTCGACACATACTCCACTGACTTGTACGCATGATGTTTATCAATGTGATCTTAAACAAGAATGGATGTTATATAACCAGTAGGTGTTTTATTCAGCAGCTCCACTCATCAACAGTTATGTAGCAGTACTGAAATACTCTTGTGAAATCACAAAACTGTTAAATGGACTGTTAAATGCACATGAACAAACATTACATTAGAATTAGCTAGGATTAATGCGGAGATATGACAGCATTCAAATTTCTACTAATTTCCAGATGCCTTATGTCACCTTTCCACATCAATGTAACAATTCACTAATAAGGCTTAGAAGTCTACATTTTAAATTGTTTAATTTATCGATCATCTTTTGAGTTCATATCTGTCACCAGAAAAGAAAACAAGCTCCCGAATTTACTGGCACAAACACCATCTCTCTCCCTGGCAACTGTTTGAGGCAGAGCTCTTACAAACTTGGTGTTATACTTGACCCCAAAATAAGCCTCTGATCTATTCAAACACCAAGGAATCCTATTTTAATTAAACTCCTTAACAGCATCAGGCTTCACCCCTGCCTCAGCTCACCTGCTGCTCAAACAACCATCCATTCCCTGGCTAACAAAGCAATCCCCATAACTCTCATTTTCTGCATCACATAAACTTGAGCTCATCCAAGGCTCTGCTGTATTTATCCTAGTTGCTGCTTGCATCAAGTCCCACTCATTCATCGGTCCTGTGTTCATCAATGTATGTTGGCTCCCATTTTGGCAACAACTCAATTTCAAATTTCTTATTCTCGTTTCAGTTTTCAAATTCCTCCACTGCCTCACTTCTCCTAACTCTGTAACCTTCTCCATCCTTCAGAGATCTCTGCGCTCCACTTATTACAATCTCCTGCACTGCCCTCATTTTAAACACTTGTCCATTGTTGGCCGTGTCTCAGCTGCTCTCGAACTCTGGAAATCTTTCCTTCAATATCTTAGCCTCACCCTCCTCCTTTATGGTGCTCCATAAAACCCACCTCTTTGATCAAGTTTTGATCATCTATCCTAATATTTCTATTTTGTTTGGCAATAGTCCTGTGAAGCACCTAGGTGCATTCTAGGATGTTAAAGGCACTACATGACTGAGTTGTTGTTGTTTCCTAGTTAATAAATCTGATTCATTCTTGTGAAGACAAAAAAAGGAAATACAAGCCAGCAAAAGATGCTTTCAGCATATATTATGTGTTTACTGCTTGCAACATCTTCCCATACAAGTAGATTGGTTTTTCCTCTCAATGTATCAAAACAAGACCATAAAGTAGAGATCACTGATGCAATACAATGGGAGTGTTAAAATTATACAATAAATAAGCATGGTAATACAAGAATTTGGAAATTCCCAAATGCAAATCCCAATTATCCAGTCTATAAAGATTTCAGCAGTTGCAAAATAAAGCTGAAGAATTGCACAATAGTAATTGAACAGGTTTTTTTGCCTTGCATGTCCTATGAAAGAATCACAAAAGACAGGATCAAGATTTAAGAGGTAATGATTGACAGGAAAGAAAGACACCTGAAAATGACAGACAGAAATATTAAAAAATACCAGATTAGGTCTTGCTGTGTAGTATATCTCTTCTGAAATGTCCAAAAAATCATCACAGTTGGGCTGTTCAGCAGATAAAGACCAGAAAACCCGTTACTTATATCAAGCCCAAGAAACAAAGCAAGGGAAAGCATTTTTTAGTTGGTTTGTCTTGAATATTACTATCCTACTACCAGAGGCTGTACCAATACTTAGGACCAAAGACTTGCATTATTTACATTTGAGGGAAAAGCTGGATATTTCTAAATCAAAGCTCATTTAGTTCTAATTTTGTAGAAATGACACTGAATAATATTTTGAACATGACTTATCATATTTGAAAGTAGAAACTGCTTCTCAAGTTGTAAGTAAACATCAGGAAATATACCACTAAACAGGATTAGGCAGTATGCACTTCCTTTATTTGGATTGCACCTTAAAAATAAACCTGTAGAACTAAATTTGGTGTAAATTTGCACTGCTTGACATACATGGGAATAAACAGTTGAAGAGATTATTTTTTGTCACCATCTTGAGTTTGCAGCTGAATATCAACCCAGAACAAGTTCCTGAGAAACTCAAATTCTTCCCATCAGTTAAGATCTGTGATAAACTGCATTTAAACATTTCAAATAACAGTACACTTGTGAATCTAGTAATCTGCCATTTTCCAGAATGTTTATTTGGTATAAGCTTTTTTAGAAGAAGAAATCCAAGTGGGACAAGAATACCTTACTTACAAGTTCATGATGAGGCTCCGTTTCTTTCCGCATCGGTGGATCAAATTTTATTTGTCCAACTGAAGATAAATTAAAATTAAGATCATTATTCAAATTAGAAAACTACAACTGCAGTTCAATTCTATATTTGAAAACTTCTTGCATTACAGCCAAAGCACAAGGCATATTTTTCAAAAAGGGCTTATATACGTCATTTGCGGCAAAATCTCCGGGTTGAACTTTGCACTTCACTTAAAACAGGCTGATATCCACACACACACTTTTAATTACCTTACAATTCCACAAGTTATCTGCAAAACGTTTCTTTTATTATGTTGCGTAATTTAAAGCCACCTTATTTTCTCCCCATCATGAATTCAATCTCTTGTTTGTCAAAGTCCAATAATGGAATATTAGATTATCTCGTGGCTGACACTCCAAAATAGGATTGAGGGAATGCTGAAAGAGGGAGTCTTTCAGATTAGACATTTAACCAAAGGCCCATCTGCCAGTTCAGGTAGATGTAATAGAACCCAAGACATTATTCCAAAGAGCAAGGAATTTACTCTCTGTATCCATGCCAATATCTGTCCTTCAATCAACATCACAAAAACAGATTATCTGGCAACTATCACGTTGCTGTTTGTGGAAGCTAGCTCTCCACACAGTATGCCGCAATTCCTGCATTGCAACAACACTACTTCAAATTACTAAATTGACTATAAAGCGCTTTGAGATGTCGGACGGACACAAAATGCTCTATACAGATGCAAGCCTTCCTCTGAGTGCAAGAAAGGTCTTTACACTTTGAATGCAGTCTAACCAGCAGCTACAATACTTTTCATAGAATTTTATACATATTGAACAGGCAGTTTGGTGACACAGTGGTTTAGTACAGTTTTTTTCTTTATGCTCTCTCATCTTCCATCCTTTCACAGATCTTCCCTTTTATTCTTCTTCCCATCCTCTCCTTTTTCACTCATTTTATATTTCCATCATCTGCAGCATTTTGCTTTTGCTTCAACAAAGCTTACTTTCAGTTTGGGTAGATGCCAGTATTGTAGCTGGAGTGGCTGGTTCAAGAGCACAAATCTTCAGTACTATGTTGGAATATCGTCAGTGTCCGTAGCTTTTGCAGTATCCAATGCCTTCAGCCATTTACTGAACTGAAGTGAATCAAATTGCTGAACACTGGCATCATGATGTTGGAGATATCAGGAGGAGGCCGAAATGAATTACCCACTCGGCACTTCTGGCTGAAGATAATTGAAAAAGCTTCAGCCTCGTCTTCTGCACTGACATGCTGAGCTCCCCCATCATTAGACATTGACATAAATTTACAGTGCAGAAGGAGGCCATTCAGCCCATCGAGTCTGCACCGGCTCTTGGAAAGAGCACCCCACCCAAGGTCCACACCTCCACCCTATCCCCATAACCCCCACCCAACACTACGGGCAATTTTGGACACTAAGGGTAATTTATCATGGCCAATCCACCTAACCTGCACATCTTTGGACTGTGGGAGGAAACCGGAGCACCCGGAGGAAACCCACGCACACACGGGGAGGATGTGCAGACTCCGCACAGACAGTGACCCAAGCCGGAATCGAACCTAGGACCCTGGAGCTGTGAAGCAATTGGGCTATCCACAATGCTACCGTGCTGGGGATATTTGTGGAATCTCCTCCTCCAGTTAATTGCCCACAACCATTCCCTAATTAATGTGGCAGGACAGCAGAGCTCAGAGCCAAGCGATCCCACAATCAGTGGACCAGATCTGTCTACTGCATATTGCTTCCCCTCTTTGGCACGCAAGTGTTGAAGGTTCACCAAGTCATTACCTAATTTATAAGTATGCCCGATGCAGCTCCTTACAAGCCTTTCTGCATTCATTGTGCCAAGGTTGATTTCTGGCTTGATGGTAATGGTAGAGATGGGGATATGTTAGACCATGAGCTTGCAGATTGTAGTAAAATACAATTCTGCAACTGCTGATGGCTCACAGCATAGAAACAGAGAAAATAGGAGGAGGAGGTCATTCAGTCTTTCCAGCCTTTATGCCATTCAACATGATCACGACTGATTCTCCATCTTAATGCCATACTCCAGCAGACTCTTCATACCCCTTGGCACTTAAAAGTCTAGAAATCTACCTATTTCCTTATTAAATATATTCAGTAATTTCATAGAATTTACAGTGCAGAAGGAGGCCATTCGGCCCATCGAGTCTGCACCGGCTCCTGGAAAGAGCACCCTACCCAAGGTTAACACCTCCACCCTATCCCCATAACCCAGTAACCCCAACCGACACTAAGGGCAATTTTGGACACTAAGGGCAATTTATCATGTCCAATCCACCTAACTTGCACATCATTGGACTGTGGGAGGAAACCGGAGCACCCGGAGGAAACCCACGCACACACGGGGAGGATGTGCAGACTCCGCACAGACAGTGACCCAAGCCGGAATCGAAGCTGGGACCCTGGAGCTGTGAAGCGATTGTGCTATCCACAACGCTACCGTGCTGCCCACATTTGGCCTTCAGTCTTCTGTGGTGGAGAATTCCAGAGGTTCACCACCTCTGCATGAAAACATTTTGCCTCATTTGTCCTAAATGGCATATCCTGTATCCTGAGACTGTGACCCCTTGTTCTAGACACCTCAGCCAGAGGAAACAACATATCTGCATCCAGTCTGTCCAGCCTCATCAGAATTTTATATGTTTCAAATCGATCCCCTCTCATTCTTCTGAGTTTTATTGAATAGAGGACCAGTTTGCCCAGTCTCTGCTGATATAACTATCCTGCCAACCCAGGAATCAGGCTGGTGAACCTTTATTGCACTCCCTCTATGACAAGTAAATCTTTCTCAGATAAGGAAACCAAAACTTCACACAATACTCCACATGTGGTCTCACCCAGGCCCTGTACAGCTGCAGTAAGGCATCCTTGTTCCTGCACTCAAGTCCTCTGGCAATGAAGGCCAACAGACATTGGGGTGGCAGTGGTTAGCACTGCTGCCTCACAGGATCGATTCCCAGGATCGATTCTGACCTTGGGTAACTGTCTGTTTGGAGTTTGTACATACTCCCCGTATCTATGCAAGTTTCCTCCCACAGTCCAAAGATGTGCAGGTTAAGTGAATTGGCCATCCTAAATTGTCCCTTAGTTCCCAAAGGTTAGAACAAACAAAGAACAAAGAAAAGTACAGCACATGAACAGGCCCTTCGGCCCTCCAAGCCTGCGCCGACCATGCTACCCGTCTAAACTAAAATCTTCTACACTTCCTGGGTCCGTATCCCTCTATTCCCATCCTATTCGTGTATTTGTCAAGGTGGCCCTTAAACGTCACTATCGTCCCTGCTTCCACCACCTCCTCTGGCAGCGAGTTCCAGGCACCCACTAACCTCTGTAAAAAAAAAAAACTTGCCTCGTACATCTCCTCTAAACCTTGCCCCTCGCACCTTAAACCTATGCCCCCTAGTAATTGACCCCTCTACCCTGGGAAAAAGTCTCTGACTATCCGCCCTATCTACGCCCCATATAATTTTGTAGACTTCTCTCGGGTCGCCCCTCAACCTCCGTCGTTCCAGTGAGAACAAACCGAGTTTATTCAACTGCTCCTCATAGCTAATGCCCTCCATACCAGGCAACATCCTGGTAAATCTCTTCTGCACCCTCTCTGAAGCATCCACATCCTTCTGGTGAAAATATCTCTTCGCTGGCCCATGAAGTAAGTAGACTACAAGGATGAACCACAATCGGAACAGGAGCTACGATACATCCAGGCCCTCCGCGGGGGAGGAGGGCGGGGGGAACCACCCCTTTTCGGCCGACACTGGAAACAGACTGCCCAGCACCAGAGTTTCGAAGACGTGGTTAAATGGGTGCCCATCGCCCTCCAAATGGAGATTCCCAAAGCACGGCAGCCGGGAATCTCTCCACCATCTCACTGGAGACGCCGGGCTCAGCAATAGGACCACGGCCGTGCGGAGTCGGCTACCCGTCGAGGACAGGGAATGCATTTGACGTTGTCTACTTGGACTTCAGCAAGGCTTTTGAAAAGGTGCCACATGTGAGACTGATAGCAAAGGCCCATGGGAAATTTGGCAAATTGGATCCAGAATTCTCAGACTGTCAGGAAGCAGAGGGTGATGGTCGAGGGGTGATTTTATGACTGGAAGCCTGTGTCCAGTGGGCTCCCGCAGGGATCGGTGTTGGGCTCCCGCAGGGATCGGTGTTGGGCTCCCGCAGGGATCGGTGTTGGGCTCCCGCAGGGATCGGTGTTGGGCTCCCGCAGGGATCGGTGTTGGGCTCCCGCAGGGATCGGTGTTGGGCTCCCGCAGGGATCGGTGTTGGGCTCCCGCAGGGATCGGTGTTGGGCTCCCGCAGGGATCGGTGTTGGGCTCCCGCAGGGATCGGTGTTGGGCTCCCGCAGGGATCGGTGTTGGGCTCCCGCAGGGATCGGTGTTGGGCTCCCGCAGGGATCGGTGTTGGGCTCCCGCAGGGATCGGTGTTGGGCTCCCGCAGGGATCGGTGTTGGGCTCCCGCAGGGATCGGTGTTGGGCTCCCGCAGGGATCGGTGTTGGGCTCCCGCAGGGATCGGTGTTGGGCTCCCACAGGGATCGGTGTTGGGGCCCCGCAGGGATCGGTGTTGGGGTCCCGCAGGGATCAGTGTTGGGGTCCCGCAGGGATCAGTGTTGGGGTCCCGCAGGGATCAGTGTTGGGGTCCCGCAGGGATCAGTGTTGGGGCCCTTGCTGTTTGTGGTGTATATAAATGATTTAGATATGAATGTAGGAGGGTTGATCGGTAAGTTGACGGATAATATGAAAATTGGATGGGGTGGTAAATAGTGAGGATAGCCTTCGATTACAGGAGGATACAGACAGGCTTGTCAGATGGGCTGATCAGTGGCAAATGCAGTTCAATCTGGATAAGTGTGAGGTGATTTGGGCAGGACAAACAAGGTGAGGGAATACATGATAAACGGCAGGACTAGGTGGGGTTACGGCTTAGAGGGGGATGTGGACCTACGTAGGCTGCTCTTTCAGAGGGTCAGTGCAGACACGATGGGCCAAATAGCCTTTTCTGCACTGTAGAGATTCTATGATTCTATACCATTTGCCTTTCGAACTGTTTGCTGTCCCTGCATGCTTGCTTTCAGTGACTGGTGTACTAGGACACCCAAGTCCCTTTATACTTCAATATTTCCTAATCTATCACCATTGTAGTAACGGGAACTCCAGATAACCACCAGTGGATGAGAAGCAACAACTGTTTATTTGCGGGCAGGAATGATTTACAAACTATTTTACAAACATTACAAAACAACTCCAACTCCCCTCCTTGTCCAGATCTGGTCTGTGGGTTTTAAACGCCCTTCAGCAGCTGAACTTGCATGCACTGTGATCTCATTCTCCAGGGAGTCATATGGCCTCCAGGACTTGCCGAGACCTCGGTTGACAAGGTCACATGGTCTCCAACGTTTGCCATGACAGTCATTTAAATAATACTTTGCCATTCTGTTTCTCTGTCCAAAATGGATGACTTCACATTTATCCATGTTATACTGCATCTGCCATGTATTTGCCCACACATTAAACTTGTCTTAATCACCTTGAGGCCTCTCAACATCTGCCTCACCACTCACCTTCCCACCAAGTTTCATGTCATCAGCAAATTTGGAGATATTACTTTTGGCTCCTCCATCCAAATTATTGATGTATATTGTGAATAGCTGGGGTCAAAGCACTGATACCGCGGGACCGCACTAATCACTCCCTGCCACTTCGAAAAAGACCCATTTGTTCCTACTCTTTGTTTCCTGTCTGCTAATCAATTCGAAATCCATGCCAATACATTATTACCAATTCCATGTGTTTTGATTTTGCACAGTATCCTCTTATGTGAGGATTTATCAAAAGCTTTCTGAAAATCCAAATACACCACATTCACTGGTTCATCCTTATCTATTATGTTAGCTATGACCTCGAAAAAACTAAAAAAAACACAGCACCTCATAGCTGCCCTATTTTGAGTGGAATTGTGCCATGGGATCTTTTACATTCACCCGAACCGTAGCCATCTGGGATGGCCACTTTCGGTATACAAAATGGACGCTCACAGAGACTCTAGGGAAATGTGGACAATACTAAGCAACAAGCAGGCACAGAGCCTGAATGTATATTTGGAAGGCAGTTTGCAGACGGAATCAAAACTCTGGGTCGATTTACATATTGATGGCCCATCTCCGGGGAACAAAGGACTAATTGCTCAGGTAGCCGATACTGTCGCAGACATCCCGGCGCCACTATCCCAACCAAAAGACACAAACAAAGCAAGGCCAACGGCCACCTAAGACACCCCCAGCCATCAGGGCACCCACCCCTTTATTGGTTTAGATCGATGACAATGATCTAGAAGCTGCCCAATTAATTGGCACTAAGTTTAAGGTCCGCCTAAAAGCGGCCAAAGCCCCTCCAAGTATAAGAAGGAACTCCCACGAGAGATTCGCTCTCTTGGATTTGGCTCTCAAGCAGAGAGACCCTTCCACCAGCATCACTAGAATCAAGTAAGTTCAAGGTCAACGCTCGCTACCAGACGGACGACCTTAGCTGTTCTCCTGTATCTCTTCAAACCCAACAGCCTCAGATCCGAACAACGGCCATTGTTCCTCTGACAAAGTGGGCACCCAACGTTATCGTTAGAGATAGTTTAGTTTGTAGTACTGTTGTGCAGATCTTACTGTGTGTGTAAATAAATAGTATTGACTTCGAACTAACTAACTGGTGTATTGGCTCTTTGATCGTTATTCGGGTTGAACCTTGTGGCGGTATCGAGAGATACCTGGCAACTCTGAAAGTATACACATAATTAGGATTAAGAAAGGCGACCATATTGACGGCTATATTTATTTTAATTTTTTTTTAAATTTAGATTACCCAATAATTTTTTCCAATTAAGGGGCAATTTAGCGTGGCCAATCCACCTACTCTGCACATTTTTGGGTTGTGGGGGAGAAACCGACGCAGACACGGGGAGAATGTGCAAACTCCACACGGACAGTGACCCAGAGCCGGGATCGAACCTGGGACCTCAGCGCCGTGAGGCAGCTGTGCTAGCCACTAGGCCACCATGCTGCTCTGACAGCTATATTTATAGCAAGTAAACAGAGCAACAGAACAAACAGATGAGGCTCGTTTTAAAGTCTTGCCTGACCAGTACAGCACTAGTGCTGCATTGCAATATTGTCAGCTTTGATTTGTGTGCTTAAACCTTGGAATGGGACCTGGACCATAGAACTATGATAACTTTTGTTATTAAATGCAGTAGAACAGTATGACAGTATGACAGAGGGTAGTTGCTGAAAGGCAAGCAACACACATTACATTTCTGTTTTATTTCATATTTCCAGCATCTTCCATATTTTGCTTGCTACAAAAGTTTGAGAAACCTGCTTTTGAATAACATTCCTCACCATTATTATAGCAACTTAATTGCTGCAAAACCCTGTGGCTAAGCAGTGGAATCATTCAAAGTCTTATGTTTTCTTAGTCATTAGGACAATACTTCAGTTACATCTAAAGAGCTTAAAATATATTAGTCCCAGAATTAGTGAAATGATTATTTGCTTCTTTATTGCATTACATCATACAATGTGGAAGCTTAACATTCAAGGTAGACACAAATTAAAATTTCCCTCAAAAAAAATATATGGAGGATCTACCATGATACTGCTCATAATAAATTATCGGGTAACTGGACAGCATATTATATAGAATATATAGTGCAGAAGGAGGCCATTCGGCCCATCGCGTCTGCACCTACTCACTTAAGCCCTCACTTCCACCCTATCCCCGCAACCCAATAACCCCTCCTCCTAACCTTTTTGCTCACTAAGGGCAATTTATCATGGCCAATCTACCTAACCTGCACATCTCTGGACTGTGGGAGGAAACCGGAGCACCCGGAGGAAACCCACACAGACAGGGGGAGAACGTGCAGACTCCGCACAGACAGTGACCCAGCAGGGAATCAAACCTGGGACTCTGGCGCTGTGAAGCCACAATGCTATCCACTTATGCTACCGTGCTGCTCTTTGTGAGCACGATATATGCACATGGTAGGCAACAGCTCATGGAGCACACAGTAGGTGGCAGTAGAGAGTTCTGCTGATGGGAGTTCTTGATTTTGTACACACAGTTCAGTCATCGCTTGAATCTTCCTAAACCAGTAGGACATTTGCTTACCTTTAGCACCTTGCATTATAATACATTTTTGGGCTGGTCTGGCATTGTTTACTGGAAGTTGAATGATCTGCTGTTTAGGTTGTGCAATGCATGCTTAATATTGTGCTGCAAATGCAAAGTTATTATTGACTATTCAGTGATTACTGGTTGAGTTCACTCAAAAGTTAAACACTATGCAGGCTAAAGACAGGAGCTGGATTCTTTGTTTCTGCGACTAAGTGTTGACGCCAATGGAAAATCCGTGGACTTCTCAGACAGGAAAATCGGTGCTGCACCTGCACCTATTCCATTACTGGTGAAGGGCTAGCACCGGTGCCGCGTGCAACACCATTGAATCCCATGAAAAACTTTACGGGATTTACCGGGTCTGTGATGGACACTCGCAGGGCTGACAAGCTGCAGCTGCACATAAACAATACACTCCACACACACACACACAATGATCGAGGCCGAAAAGATGGGACCGTTTGTGCTGGAGCGCCAATACAGCTGATGGGTCGGCTGGGGCCAGAGGGCAGCTGGCATCTATACGGCCCAGGGCATTAGGTTTAAAGCAGGCTGTCAGTGGCATGCGCAGCAGCATGGCTGCCTTGCCAGCTGTGTGAATGATGATGTGTACCTGTCCACCCCGACCCCACAGCCCACCTCCTGGACACCCACCCACTACTCCCTCCGGCTCTGGCAGAACCCCCCCCGCTCAGCGGCACGACTGTTGGCAAAGTATGGCAATGCTGGATACTGTCCATACACCCTCTCTCTCTCTCTCAGCAGCCACCACGCCAGGTTCACGATGGACCGCGCTGGCGGTAACTCGACGCATCAGGACAGAGAATCACAGGTGGGTCCACGAATGATATGCAAATGGTGATTAGAGCACACGCGGCGTGCATCGCATTGACGCCATTTTCAAGGTAACGGAGCACTGCGATTCGGCGTCAAACCAGCGCCTGCCGCGAACTTGGCTTCAGGAGCTGTTCTCCCCTCGATCGCACGCCCCGATTTCGGCGATTTCGGTTAGGTGGATTGGCCACGTTAAATTGCCCCTTAATTGGAAAAAATGAATTGGATATTCTAAATTTATAATTTTAAAAAATCTAGACAGTCAATCTGCAACCTTTTTCCTACAAGTGTCAGGTATTGTACCATTCCCATTTATAGTTACAAGGCTCTGATGGGGAATTTGGAACTTACAGTTTATCTCTGAGCGTGTTCTTTCTTCTCTCACATTTCTACTAGTGGATTGAATTCGATGGGGAACAGATATTGGCGGCTGAAAAGAAAAAGAAAAACATTAAAGCTATTATATTATTACAAACTGGCTCCATTAAAGGAACTTTCTATGCTGTTAATTACAGAAGGCAGTCTCAAAACATGATTAAAGTCTTGTTATCACAGTAAATCTTTTTATCGAAGTTTGTTTTCATGAAAAACGCATGCAGTTGTGTTATTGCAGAAAACAGGCATGCAAGGAATGTACATTCCAAACACTCGGTCATGCTGTTTACAATATCTTGTACATCTACTATTAAACTTGTTGCACATCTACAGAGCAGTTGATATACAGCTTATTTACCATTTTCTTTAAACTTTTCCATTATGATATAAACTAACCACTTGACGTACATCTTAAAGGAAAAGAAGGTGGGGGAAACTATCAATTTCCCAGAACCATTCATTCCCCTTTTTATCATTAACATTTGTGCCTTTAATCAGAAAAAGATACGAATATAACCCTTTCTTTTTAGAATTAGGAAGCAATTGATCACTGGATGTCACTATTTAATTTTGTGACATCCTGGAATTGTTGAAATATGGAACCAACCACAATATCCCAAAACTCTATTGACAATCAGTTGAAAAACTGAAAAAAATCTGACAAATTCAATTTTCAATATGATTTTAGCAAGTTGCAGTAAAATCCAAACTCAAACTTCATTAAAAAGTCAGCATAAAGATGTAAACAATTAGTCAAAAGTTTCTGGGAACTCTTTCCTAATTTGAGGAACACCAGATATAAAAAGAAAAAATTAAAGGCAGCAAGACCCAGGTTCTCCCATAGTTCTCGATTGGTTATGGCAGAGAGAACTAGCTAAGTTCATGTTTTATATCCAATGTGTCCAGGGTTCCTGCAGGGTTATCAGATCCTGGCCCTAGTACTGAAAGATCCTGCAATTGGCTTCAACATCCCATGGTTAGGACGGGAGAAAATGATCAGGAATCTCCCACCCTCAAATCCTCACCCAATGACAAACGCTGGAGGATCTGTTGAAGAAGTACAAATGAGATATTGGGGAACAACGGGATTGGGCTTGGCTGTGAGGTGTTACAGGATGACTAGTGTAATAGAACCACAGGTCACAAATGAGTGATCATCCTTGGAACAAGTAGCAGGGCATAAAATTGGCATGAAAAGGAGGAATGGAAAAACGCACTCATGCTGACAGCAAGATAGCATTTACAAAGTGCTGTTGTCTCGCCTCTCTGATTACAGTCCAACTGTCATGATATAATAGTTATTTACAGGAAAGGACTCAAACCTGGAAATTAGCCTGTTTCAATATTTTAGCGCTCTCAACCTTTTGTTGAATTAGAATTTGAACATGATCAAAATGTGTCAGAGACTACACCATGAATACTATGAGATTTCACTCAAATAATAATTAATAGATAGATCCATTACATGATTGCACATACACTCAATGGTGCTTGTCACACTCAGCAATCATTTATTCGAAACAATTTTTAGCCATCTGTGCTAACCAGATTTTCAAAGGCTCACGCCAGTAAAAACAATGGGATAGCCCTGAGGCACAGAACATGCCTCTCAAAATGCAGACAGAAAATGTTGCCAGCACATTTAAAAACAAGTCACACTGAAAAATCTACCATCGTTTTATATTTGCACTTTAAACTTACTGAATAAACTGCACAATTTTTAGTCAGTTTAAATCTGAATTTGCCGACACACTTTGATCCACATCAATGCAATGCTTTCATATTAGGGGAGAGAAGCTTAAAAACACGAACTATATACGGAGAGAAAATGTTATTTTGTTATGCACAGAAGTTATACAACCGGAAATAAATTTGGGGGGAAAAAAGCAGACACCCCAAGACTCCAAGGAAATAGTAACTATTTACTCAGCAATGCGAATGTTAAGGTACAAAAATAAGCATCAGCTCGAATTACCTGCAAGGTGCATGTAAAAGAAAATATTTCTGTTATCGATAATAAAACGTTGTGTAAACCTGCTCTCAGCATTACAAATTCAACATCTTTTACAAAGGAATCTATTATGAATTACTTCATTTCACAAATATTTGAACTTGCCCTCTTTGACATTCACCAATTACAAACTAATGCTCTCAAAGTTACCAGCCACCAAGTTACTTTGTTATCGATACAATTCCTCCCTAGCCGACTGCATTATTTTGGAGGCGAAAACAACTGCAGAAATAGCAATGTTCACTCTATAATGCAGTAATTTGTTTCGAGCTGTAAACAATCATTGTGGTAGAACACTTGAGAACTCATCTCCTGCCATGTATGTGGCACTACTGAAACAAAAATCAATATTTAAAATATTTGGCTTTCAACGAACTCTGAATTAATGAACCAGCACGGTTGGCAGCACGGTTGGCAGCACGGTAGCATGGTGGTTAGCATAAATGCTTCACAGCTCCAGGGTCCCAGGTTCGATTCCCGGCTGGGTCACTGTCTGTGCGGAGTCTGCACGTCCTCCCCGTGTGTGCGTGGGTTTCCTCCGGGTGCTCCGGTTTCCTCCCACAGTCCAAAGATGTGCGGGTTAGGTGGATTGGCCATGCTAAATTGCCCGTAGTGTTCTAAAAAGTAAGGTTAAGGGGTGGGGGGTTGTTGGGTTACGGGTATAGGGTGGATACGTGGGTTTGAGTAGGGTGATCATGGCTCGGCACAACATCGAGGGCCAAAGGGCCTGTTCTGTGCTGTACTGTTCTATGTTCTATGTTCTATAAATAGCTTCATTTTATCCGTATTAGTAAAATAGCCAATTTCTAATTTTTATTTCTCAAGCACTTTGGTCAAAATGCTTTAAATTCCCAATAATTTTGAATACTTTGCTGATATTAAGACGCGTGTCTTTTTCTTCAATCATTAAAGATTATAGGTCTTATGCAAACTCAATTTCTTCCAAATAAATTGTGTGAACAGCCAAGAATTAATTTAATCACAAGTAGAGCCCTGAACTATAGACAATGCAACAGCTTCCCTAATTTAGATTAGAATCATATCTAATTTCAATTTATATTACACAATCATTTTCCTTCTGGGCATCAGAAGTGACCTCGAGTGGGTAAACCATTTGACTGAAATATTAATAGATATAAATAGTTAATAATTATTTTCAATTAGAGAAGGCATTTGGAGTCTCAAATATTTACAACTAGTCAAAATAGCTACAGGTTCTGATTTTTAAAAGTTTTCTCCAGTTTAGATAATTAAAAAGTGATGATAATGAAACCTTAGAAATAAAAGCAGAATGTCAGAAGTCTCCATCTGCTGCCAACAGGTCAATTAGAAAATTACCATAATTGAAGCTCCCAGTTTAAGCTCCCATGCAAGATGGATAAGTGTGGTGCAGTAATGCTGACAAGAGTTTTGACCAAATTTGTTTTGTTTTATGTCCATATTAATTAAATTTGTTGCTTTGTGAATTGTTCTTTTAGTATACACAGTCTGGTAGTATGCCAACTATGATTTGCAGGTTTAAATCTTGAGGCTGCACTTCACTGAAGCCTGCTTGCTCAGATATTTTAATTTCATCAAGTCACAGTTGCAACATTGCTGTATCAGCTGTAACACTGCAGTTATCAGGAACGTTCTATTGGACAAGAAAGGAGAGAGGTAGATGGACCAGAGAATCCCATTCCGACTTACTATATCAACTGCACAAACTTCCAGCTGATCTCAACCATGAAAATGTCATATTCCTAAATGCAAAGCTACCTGTGTGATATCTGATTGGGATGAATTAACTAAAGTGCATGGGCAATTTGGAACTGATAATCTTAAATGGTAAAATATTTAGTATTTCTGATTTTTGTTTTATCCAGAAATTAGCACAGCGGGTCTCACTTAAAATCACGCCAAATGAAAATTAAATACTACAAGTGGCAATATTTCCAATGCAGTAATTCATTTATTCTAACCTCAAGTCATTATGGTCAAGATCAATTACATTATGGGCAATTTCCATTGAGATGGCAAATGCAAAAATTAGAGCCCCCAACACACTTTTCATTTTTGAGCAATGAAAGATGACTATTACTTTATCTTAGAATAACTTACAGCCTTCAGAAAGATAAAGAAAAGAGCGCTATTTAAGAAACTATAAGCTTGTCATGCTCCTAATTCTTTCCTGCACACCTTTAATTATTTTAAGCGAACTTACTTTAAAAAAAATCATTGTATCATATATTTCTTACTAGGATATGTCACATTAGAAACAAAACTTATTTTTTCCTCCACACATGAAAATAAGTATTAATCTCAAGATGGACCCACTATGTCAGATTTTTATCCTCCAAGTCAAATCTGGATAAGCACATATCTGCTGCGAATAATTCACCTTGCGAATAATTCTAATCAACAAAAACTTACCAGTGCAACAATCTCATTACACATAAATCCTAATCTATGCATAGTAATAAAAGCTTAGCAGTTTTTGTAAAATTACCGTATTGATAACATTTAATCCAAATGCAGTGGAATATCGTGATTACAAACTTTAGTAGAAATGTATTTCACAGTCCTAGTAAGAGCTTAAGCTTTAATATGATAATTTTACTGATGAGAATTATTTAAATTTGCAACACGTGTGATGGTGCATGTATTTTCTCACTTTTTTGAAAATAAAGTTTACATTTGCAGTCAGTGCCAAGCTTTTGCAGGTAAAGGATTTTGCTGCAGAGAGCTAGTTAAAAGCGTGGTAATATTTAGAAATCTATTGTAAAATATGGAAAAACTATTGAATGAGTTGATTAGAATGATGACTTTTCTTTTAAATCAGCTGTATATCTGCATCAGTAGGCCAGCAGCATCATCCACATAAGCAAATATACAGCCGAGGTTAATGGAAAGCTTTGCTGGATATCAAAGTACCTTAGGACGAGCAGCAAAACGTGGCACTCGGCGTGCAAGAGGAGAAGCAGGAGAAAAGATCCCTAAAAATTTAAGCTGAGGTGGGGGAAACAGAAAAAACAGGAAAAGTATAATAAAAGAGGACGTGAATTCATCTACGGATAAAATTGAGTACATGTCAAAAACAAATGAGTGGAAAATGCCATCTTAATTCAATTCATAATTGAAATAATAGGATTCAGATTCATGATATAGAATAGAATATTAACCATGCATACAACCCAACAAGAGCACCAGCATTTAAATAGACAAATTGGATCAGACTCAAGCACAGCACTTTGTTTAAAAAGAACTTTCATCTTTATAGATTTATAAACAATCAATAAATTGCCTATGTAGAATATTTTGATATATTTTACTAATACAAAGATATATATTGCAACGTTCTGTTTTAGAAATTTACACTTTTAAGCTAAAATGTAAAATGACGGAGCCAGGCACCTGATTTACACCATGCCTATTTTTCAACTCCACTGGAGTCAAAGCAGCATGAAATCAAGCAAGGCATCCAAGTCAAATCTGCCCAGTCCTCTGCAGGCATATGAGGTTAAACCTGGGGCTAAGGTTTTCTGATTGAACATTAATATATTTTCAACCTCTGCAGGTTGCTTGATTTCCCTTTTTGCACCACTCGAAAGGAACAACAAACTGAGCTAGTGGTAAATTCACATTTTCCTTTATATCAGAGATGCAGAACTTGTGCATTTCATAAGAATGTGCCTTGCCATCAAAAGATTGGGTTTAAAATGGCTTGAAGAAGCAATCCTTAAAGAAATTTGTAGCCTCATTGTAAAGAGCTAGCTGATGTTACTGAATCAGCAGCACTACACCAGGAACCCAATGGGTCAAATTATCTGCACAAAAGTACAGCCAAAACAAAATAGTTACATTTTTTAACAAAAATGCCTCCTCAACTATTTCGGACATTTGAAAGCCTGCTCTGGAATGTTAGTTGAAGAGGGTCATGCTGCAAAGAAATCATACCATGAATTCCAGATTAACTTGAATTCCCATGTTTGGAGATAATACTTGTAGCATATTTACTGGGGCAGAAAGTATGAAACATGAGCCAAGCTATTCTTGCTATTAAAAATGGCATCATGGAATAAAGATGCAAGTCACTCATCTTGATCATTCAAAATGGCCAAGATTCTTTGACAATTATCAGCCACTTTATGGGTCATTTTCTTGTGAAAAGCAATCTTCTGTCGCCTGATTTTGATGAGAAATTGGTAATGCAGTGGGTAGACGCCAGCAAAAGAATCAAAGGGGAGGGTGGAGAATGTAGGTAGACTTCAGCAAAATACAGGGGAGGGTTGTATATGCAGTTAACCTGCATTACAAAACTTAAGCTTCTTTCATTCTTTTAAAAATGCCTTCTTATCCATTGCCACCATGAATCAAATACACCAGCAGGTTTAAATGTGTCATGACCCGATACTTGGAATCTCTCTCATACAAAAATATTTAGGACCTAAAGAATATGTAATCCAAACTGACAGGTAACACAACCCAGTACCATGAGATAAACTGCACATGTTAAAATGTTTTTAAGCACCAGCAGCAAAACACTAAATAATTCAGCCAAACCATACTAACACTTACACATTAGAATGCCACCAATTTGATCCCAATCAGTCCCTATCTGGTTAATCCCGGTGATTCGACTACAAATATATGGTCAGAGAAATAACCTGCCCCTGATCACAATCCAGCAACTGCTGCTAGAAGGCATGTTATGTAAGCTTTGGGAGAGGACAGGATGAACTTTGATGCCCTCCTTATTCAAACTCCTGCTACCTCACCCAAAGGCTATTGAGCGTAAAACAGCAAATATCAGTTAGGAGTAGGCCGCTCAGCCCTTCGAGTCTGCTCTGCCATTCGATAAGACCATGGCTGATCTGACTGTAACCTCCCGCCTACTCCTAATAAATTTTCCCCCCTGGTATATCAAGAATCTATCTGCCTCTGCCTTGAAAACATTCAAAGACTCTGCTTCCATGCCTTTTGAGAAAGTGAGCTCCAGAGACACAGTGTCCTCAGGAAAAAAAATTCTTCTCACCGTCTTAAACGGTCAACCACTCATCTTAAACAGTGACCCCCTAATTCTAGATTCTTCGAAAAGAGGAAACATCCTTTCCACATCTACTCTGGCAATACCCTTCAGGATCTTGTATATTTCAATGAAGTCACGTTGTACTCTTCCAAAATCCAGCAGATACAAGCCTAGCCTGTCTAATCTTTCCTCATAAAACAACCTGCCCATTCCAGGTCTTAGTGTAGTAAAACTTCTCTGAACTTCTTCCAATGCACTTACACCCTTCCTTAAATAAGACGACCAATACTGTACACAGTACTTCAGATGTGGTGTCACCAGTAATAATAATAGTATCCTGAACAACTGAAGCATAGCCTCCCTACTTTTATATTCAATTCCTCTCGTAATATTGATAACATTTACTTTGTTCTCCTAATTACTGCTGTACCGCATGCTGGCCTTTTGCGATTCGTGCAATAGCACAATCATATCCCTGAATCTGAGAACTCTGCAACCTCACCATTTAGATACTGTAAGAAGTCTTACAACACCAGGTTAAAGTCCAACAGGTTTGTTTCAAACACAAGCTTTCGGAGCACTGCTCCTTCCTCAGGTGAAGGAGCAGTGCTCCGAAAGCTCGTGTTTGAAACAAACCTGTTGGACTTTAACCTGGTGTTGTAAGACTTCTTACAGTGCTCATCCCAGTTCAACGCCGGCATCTCCACATCATGGCTACCATTTAGATAATGTGCTTCACTTTTTCTTCCTGTCAAAATGGTCAACTTCACATTTGCCCTCATACTCCATTTGCCAGATCTTTTCCCACACATTCAACCTGTCTTTATCCCACTGTAGCCTCCAAATCTCCTCTTCAACGCTTACTTTCCGACCCATCTTAGTACCATCAGCAAATATAGCAACCATACCTTCTGCCCCTTCATCCAATCCATTTAGATGAAGTGTAAGAAAAAAAAGAGGTCCCAGCAGCACATCATGGGCGGAGGGGGGGGGGGGGGGGGGGGGGGGAGATCTCGCCTCACCGCTCCGACTGCCCTATTCTCCGGTGCCAGTTTTCGGGCAGGGTTTACGCCACGCCGGCTGTTGGCAGCGTACGCGCCCCCCCCCCCCCCCCCCCCCCGGCAATTTTCCGGGCCCCGATGGGCTGAGCGGCCGTCAGATCCTGGCCAGTAATAGACATGGCCCCACATGGTGCGACCTGGCTGGTAGGCCATCTCCTGGAGTCCTCGGGGGGGGGGAAGAGAAGAGACGGTGGCCTGGCCCACAATCGGGGCCCACCGATCTGCGGGCGGGCCTGTACCGTTGGGGCACTCCTTCCGCGCCAGCCTCTGTAACGCTCTGCCATGGCCGGGCGGAGAAGAACCCCCCTGCGCACCCACAGGAAAACACACGGCCGGTCTGCGCATGCGCGGAACCACACCAGCGTTTCTACGCATGCGCCAACTCGCGCCGGCCCATCGGCGCCAGTTGGCGCAGCGCCAACCACTCCGCCGCCAGCCTAGCCCTCGGAAGTACGGAGGATTCTGCAACCTCCGGTTGGCGGGGTGGTTCGCGCCATTCTTGGCTCCCAATTGCGGGAGAATCCCGCCCCACTTGTTATATCTTGTCAATCAGAAAAAAACTCATTTGTGACTACCCGGTTTCCTGCTCGCTATCTTCTATCCATACTAATGTTAACCCCTACACTGAAAATCTATATAAGCACATCCACTGATTCTCCTTTAACAGCATGTGACTCCTTCAAAGAACTGTAATAAATTGGTTCAACATGATTTCCTTTTCACAAAACCATGTTGACTCTGCCTGATTACCGTGAATCTTTCCAAGTGTCCTGCTACAGGGTCTTTATTAACAGCTTCCACATTTTCCCTGTGACAGAGGTTAAGTTTAGTGGTCCGTAGTTCTTGCTTTCTCACTCCCTCACTTTTTGAGTTAAGGAGTTACATTTTCTATTTTCCAATCTAATGACACCTTTCTTGAATCAAGGGAATTTTGGAAAATCACAATCAACACATCAACTATCTCACTAGTCATTACTTTTAAGACCCCAAGATGAAGTCCACCAGGATCAGGGGCTTGCCAATCTGCGGCTCCAACAATTTGCTAAATATCACTTCCCTGGTGATGTTTCCTAGGTTCCTCCCTCCCTTCTAATTCCTAATTTACAGCTATTTATGGGATGTTGCATCCCCTATCTGCAGACTGATGCAAAATACCACCTGCCATCTCTTTATTTTCATAGAATCCCTACAGTGCAGAAGGAGGCCATTTGCCCCATCTAGTCTGCCACTGCCCCTTAGAAAGAACACCCTACTTAAGTCCATGCCTCCTCACTATCCCCGTAACCCAGTAGCCCCACCAAACCTTTCAGACACCAAGGGGCAATTTACCATGGCCAAATCAACTTAACCTGCACATCTTTGGACAGTGGGAGGAAACCGTAGCACCCAGAGGAAATCCACGCAGATACGCGAAGAAAGTGAAAACTCCACACAGACAGTCACCCGAGGCCGGAATTGAACCCAGGTTCCTGGAGCTGAGGCAGCAGCGCTAACCACTGTGCCGCCTGCCATCCATTATTAATTGCCCAGACTCACTTTACTAAAGGACCTACGCTCACTTTGTTAACTCTTTTCTAATTTAAGTATCTACAGAAACTTTTACTTCTGTCTTTGTTTCTAGCTAGCTTTCTCTTGCACTCTAACCTTCCCTCCTCAGTCATCTTTTGCCATTCATTCTGTGCTGTTCTTTATATTCTGCCCAATCTGAAGACCTGTCGAAATCAGAACTCCACCCAAAAGGGGCAGGACCAGTCGGTGCTAGCTGAAGTAGGTCTTAAAACTGCTTACGGCCTACCTACCCGAGATTTACCGGGCTCCGTCGATCCACCAACCTCCCCAGGGAGGCTGCAGCCAGGCGATAAGAATGTAGAAAAGAATGTGGACCAAGCGAACAGCATCTGGGGGGTCTCCTGGGCCAGTGGAGGCTCCTGGGTGGCCAGATATAGTGCAGGGTAGCCCCCTAGCACTCCCCTTGAAAGGCGGGTACCTTGGCACTAGCAGAATGGCAGGACCATTGCTCAGGTACCAGTGCAAGGGTGCCCATGCCAGGGTGGCATTGCCATGGGTCATGGCCCTAGGAGGGCAATGCCCATGAGGGTGGAGAGGGTGTCTGAAGGGTGGGGGTGTGCAGGGCAGATAAGCAGTGGCCTCTGGGAGGTTGGAGGTGACAGCGGGGTCCTGGAAGGTGGGACCCCCACCCCCAGGAACCCCATAGTGGAGTGGCCTCACTGGGGAGGGGGGCCCCCTGTGTGTGTTGGGGGGATGAAATTACCCATCGGTGGGAGGGCTGTGGGGGACCCCATAAGCTCACTTAGAGATCGGGGCACCCTGTCAAAATGACAGCCCGATCTCGAGGTCTGATCCCCAGGGTGAAAGAAATTTGAAATGTGGGCTAAACCAGTGAGAAAATCCCAAGGGTCCAAAAAAGTGACGTGTCATTGGATGGTGGTGGGGAGCTCGCCAGGAGAGTCGACAGTAAAATCCCTGAAAAATCCGCGGCAAATGAACTTTGAAATATTTCCACTGAATTCCGCCCAGTCTTTAGTTTTGTCCTTTAATTATTTTTGTAACTTTTAGCTTTGACTTCTGTTTTACGTTTAGATTTGTACACTCTATACCTTTCCTGTCACGTTCTTTTTACCATTTCCCATATTCATACTTTTCTCTCTTGCTTTGTCTCTGCTCTTTGGTTTATTATATCTTCGCAAGTTTGAAGCCTTGCCTCCATTAATTAGTTTGAAACCCTCTCTACTTCCTCCCTAGTTACGAGGCTCACCAGAACACCAGTCCTAGCATTATTCAGATGGAGACCATCCCAACGGTACAGATCCCGGAATCTACTTATCCCACACCAGTCTTTGAGCAAAACATTAATTTCTCAAATTTTCACATGGTTCAGATAATAACCCAGATATTAACTTTGAGGTTCTACTTTTTAAACGCAGTGCCTAGCTCCTCATACTCTCTATGCAAAAACTTCTTTCCTCGTTTTACTTTGGTTGTTGGTATTTAAGTGGACCATGAGAACAGGATCATTCACCTTCCCACTGCAGGTTCCTCTCTAGCCCTGAGTAGATGTCCCGAACCCTGGCACTAGGCAGACAACACAGCCTTCTGGATGCTAGCTCTTTGCTGCAGAGAACAATATCAACTCCCGCTTCACTATAGGCAGCACAGTGGTTAGCACTCCTGCTTCACAGCTTCAGAGACCTGAATTGGACTCCAGCCTTGCATGGCAGTGTGGAGTTTGCACATTCTCGGTGTCTTGTGTGGGTTTCCTCCCACAGTCCATAAATGTGCAGATTAGGTGGATTGGCCATGCTAAATTGCCCTTTAGTGTCCAAAAATGTGCAGATTACTGGGTAACGGGGATAGGGCAGGGCAGTGAACGTGGGTAGAGTGCCCTTTCGGAGGATCGGTACAGATTCAATGGTTCGACTGCCTGTCGGTACAAAGCATCCAGCTAACTCTCCCCCTCCCTGATATGTTGCAATGTCTACAGCTCAGCCTCCAGCACAATAACACGGAGCCAAGACACCTCGAGCCACAAACACTTACTGCAGATGTCTTTGCCCGACATAGGAGCACGGTAGCACAGTCGTTAGCACGGTTGCTTCACAGCTCCAGGATCCCAGGTTTGATTCCCGGCTGGGACACTGTCTATGCGGAGTCTGCACGTTCTCCCCGTGTCTGCGTGAGTTTCCTCTGGGTGCTCCGGTTTCATCCCACAGTCCAAAGATGTGCGGGTTAGGTGGATTGGCCTTGCTAAATTGCCCTTAGCGTCCAAAAAAATATATTAATTGGGGATTACTGGGTTATGGGGATAGGGATGATAGGGAAGATACGTAGGCTTCAGTAGGCTGCTCTTTGTAAGGGCCTGTGCAGACTCGATGGGCCGAATGGCCTCCTTCTGCACTGTAAATTCTATGATTCTATCACACTGGCATCCAGGTGCTCCCACTTGCTGTAGCCTTGACACATCACCTGTCCCGCCATCCTTAACATGTTTTAATTAGTTATTTGATTATACTATTGCCTTCTTTATTTTCCTTTAATATATTTCATTAACCTCAGCATCAATTTATATATTTTTTATCTTAGGAATAAAATATACCTCAACAGCTAACGGTATTTATTGTAATTAGAATTATTATAATTAGAATAATTAGTGCCAGCAGGATATTTGGACAAATCTCAATCTACAATCTTCTGTTCCCTTGAGTAATTGGGATCCTTTCCTGAATTTCTTCTGTTTATATAACTCCGGGAGACTGAAGCCAACTACAGCAGCTATTTTAAAAATAAATTTCGAGTACCCAATTCTTTTTTTCAATTAAGGGGCAATTTAGCATGGCCAATCTGCCTACCCTGCACGTCATTTTGGGTTTTGGGGATGAGACCCATGCAGAGACTGGGAGAATGTGGAAACTCGGGTCCTCGGTGCTGTGAGGCAGTAGTGCAAACCATTGCGCCACCATGCTGCCCTGCCAACTACAGCCACTTAACTGCTATCCTAGCTGAGACCGGTTCCATCAGTATAGGTCAGCAAGCAATGTCTTTAGCTCTTCTAATCACTTACTGGATAAAGGGAGACAGCAACTCAAGGCCAATCCAAACATAATTACTTACAGCCAGTTTTGAAGAATATCTTGGAGCAGAAATCACACCAACATTATCCTACATATTAATCCTAGACTGGTTGAGCGATCCCAGAAATGGGGAGAAAATAAATGTCAGACAAGAAAAGACTCACTGACTTAATTTTAAGAAACAAAATAATGCAGTGCATTTTTTTCAAGAATCAATTGCAGCTAAAGATTCAATCTTTCAGAAGAAAAGTATCCTATGTCTCCAATTTCTCCTAACAAAGGGAATGGTGCTGATAATAAGAGAAGAGTCCTGCTCTGTAAATAACTAAACTGCATATTTGGTTCAAGTGCTAAATCTAGAAATGGTGAGCTGCTCAACATTCAGTCAATGGAAGCATTCTTCGTAGTGTCCTACTCCTTCGTGCATACATTATTCTAAATTCATTGCAGGGAAATTAAGCTTTCACCTCAAATGTTAAATTGTGTAAAGAAATATACAAGTCACAGATAAAATTTCTGAGCAGAGCCATTGGAAAATTGTCGCAGGACTGCAGAGATTTAATCTCTGTTTTTTGCAAAGAATTATAGCATTGTAATTTGCACTGCATTTGTGTTTTTAGATTATTGTTTATTAGACTCCTGCGCTTGAGCTCAATTGTCTTCTCGTTTTTCTCCCCTCCACCCCCAAAATTCACACTGGAACAATTGCACCCAATCTCCTCAGTTCATGTTAGCATGCTTCCCTTCCCTTCACATTTCAGAGTGACTATTCTTTCATTTCCCCTCAAAAATACTTCAATCTTCTATTTGCTGCCATTGTTGCTCTGGAGGAAATAAGCAATGCCACACATCACAGGCAGGAATTCCTGAGTTATCCAAAACTATCCATCTTTGAAAACTGCTGGCATTATGTGTGCCTACCTTGACAAAACCATGTTGAATTCCTTTTGAATTGTGGCTATTGTTATGTCACTGAACATGGTAGCAAATTGACACACAGTGAACTCCCAAAAACAATAAATGTTTGAAAGGTTATAGATTTTTGGAAGCAGTGGTTCCACTTAGGATTAGGAAGACAGAACTCTCCATTCTTCTTGTTTAGAAAGTGTCATGGGATCTTTTTCATCCATTTGAACTTGCAGGTGGGAGCTCAGTTTTATGCCTCCTTCAAAAGACAACATACCATAGGTTCAGTGTAGCACTGATATTGCAGCCAATGTTATATGCTCAAGTCCTTTCAAGACAAGTATTAACAACTGAACCAAATTGACATGAAGAATGGATGTAAATCTGATCAAGGTGCATCTCAATATCTAGATCACACAAAACGGGCAAGGTTAAAGAGACTGACAAAGTGGCAAATGTAAGTTTATACAAAAACAAGACTACAAAATAACATTTTATACATTTTACTTGATCTCAACTCAAAATTTGATGAAATGGCTTTCAAGTTTCAATGTCCTGCATGCCAGAGGATCAACTCCTGTAAATTTAATGTTGGTAAAACATACATAAAAAGAGCTAAAAAAAATTCAAACAGAATATTCACTATGTTTCAAATTTGCTACAAGTCAACTCAGTTTTATGTTATCAAGTTACAGTTATACCTGGATCAGATCAACAGAAGCTTTTGACAGCAATGGGAAATATGAAATTAGCCTCTTATTATTTTACTAACCACATCTTATACCTGATTAAGTATAAATGGTTACTATACAAATATCATCCTTCATTCAAGAGGTGAAAAGCTATTATGGCAATATTGGCCCAATATTAGTTCCGCTAATTTGTTTGCTGTACTAGTTGTCTAGTATTAGAGGTGTCTGGTGAACTGGGCTCCTCTGGAAAATCTGAACAGGTACTATAATATTTCAAATTACTCAATTCCTTGTTCATATCAACATGTTCATGACCTCTAGCCTTTATTCAAAAATGGACATTAATGACCTACTTTGTTTATGAATTCCATGACTGCATAAATGGTCAAATAGTTGAAATATGAGAAAAATGGAAAATAGTCCCAAGTGTAGCCATTTCCAATGAGGGTATTCTTATATAAACAATAGTTACAGGTCTACATCATACCTCAGCTTTTGTGAAAATAGTCTGTGCAGAGAGACAGAGTAATTTCAAAAACAAAACTTCAAGTTGCACCATGACAGAAATGGTAGGTTAGTTAAGGAGGATACTATATAGGTCGGCTGAATTACAAGATTAAACATAAGCGTGTACTCAAGGTAGATAATTAACATGTTCATTCTCTTGCCAAATTTCTCCATATAAATAAATTCAGCCAAAATATAACAGAAAACAGCACTGGAAACTCCCCTGCTGTAATACTCTAATACTGATTTAATAGCTTTTTGCATTGCAACATTAACGGACAGTTTATTCAAACAGAGGGGTTCCTATTTACTTGTATTTTTCTAATTTAAGGGTTATAATAGTAAATTAGACCCAAAGTCACCAAAGATAATTAGATTAAGAAAATGCATAATAGAAATATGACCAATAAAATATATTTTACCTCGGGATCATCATCATCAAAATCATGGTAACTGGAATGGTCTGGGTTGTTCAACTTATCAAGCAATTCTATGGCGAATGTACGACTCAAAGACTGTGCCACAAATGGGTGCTGAAAAGGAATTTGAAAAGATAAGGGAGATAATTTTTAAATGTAATACACATTGGTAGAACATATCAAAACTCACTGTACTTGCCTGCAATAGCTTTTCAGCAGTAGGTCTTTTTTTGGGATTTTTCGTAAGTGCCAATTTTATAAACTGATGAAAATTAGTTGACCTGAGGGGAAAACATTCTGTAATTAATCAATTTGAAAACTGAATAGGTCTAAAAAGACAAACAAATATCCAAATATTTCCTACCATTTTATCTTGTCCTTCAACTTTGGAGGCTGGAAGTTGCTCTTCGTCATCAAAAACAAAGCCCTAAAAAAAAAATCAGACAACCTTAAATGATAACTTTCAATGGAAATATCACATCTAATAAAGTCTGTATTCTGCTTTAGATTTGAAATTTGACTGTCTCAGGACCTGATTTGGCCAAATTAAGATCAGTGAAATGAAGAACGACTGGTATGCCCGGATTCAACATTTCCGATGGATAATTTTCCCACCATCTTTGTACCTGCGTGTATTCCCTATACATTACTGTAAATGCATCAACAAATATCCATGAATAATATAATCGTTAACAGTTTATCTTATGTTTCTTATCTCAGGCACAATTTTGAAAAGTTCATTCACCCCAACCCACCCAGAACGCTTCTTTTTTCAATGTTTTGCTTCTGCTTACTCTGCTTTACTGCCACAACTACCCTCATAAATTCATGTCCATTTAATTCCTTAACTGCTATTTAATTTAGTTACTTCTTCTAGTCATTCATTTTTTACCATTGCTTCTGTTCTGGGACACCGGAAACCTACCAAGTAAGAACATAAGTAAAGCTTGAATGGATGAGATAAACTTCCGCGAGTAATTCGTACCATGCTACTAGTTCCTTCTTTTTTTCACCCCTCTTCATCTCTCCCTAATGTCTTCCTGTGTCCTGCTTATGGCACCATCTTATTTCTGCCCAGTTGCTCTCGTGGATTTCTGCCTAGTTGTTTAGCTCTGATGGCATCTCAGCAATAAAAACTGGAAAGTGATGACTTCTTCAATGCCAATTTTAATGTGTTCTACAATAACTTCTCATCAACACAGTGTCACCTGTATCCCCTTTATGTATGTGGGCAGTCAAACAAACAGTTAATTAGTGCGGTCTATCAAACAATTAAAAACTCAAATTCTAACTTAAGCACTGAATCTTACAAACATAGAATCCCTTCAGTGTAGGAAGCGGCTATTTTGCCCATTGAGTCTGCACTGGCCCTTGGACAGAGCACCCTACTTTAGCCCACGCCTCCACCCTATCCCCGTAACCCGGTAACCTTACCTAACCTTTTGAACACAGTAAGAAGTCTTAAAACACCAGGTTAAAGTCCAACATGATCATTTCAAACACTAGCTTTCTGAGCGCTGCTCCTTCCTCAGGTGAATGAAGAGGTTTGTTCCAGAAACATATACACAGACAAATTCAAAGATGCCAGACAATGCTTAGATTGCGAGCATTTGCAGGTAATTCAGTCTTTACAGATCCAGAGATAGTGGCAACCCCAGGTTAAAGATGTGTGAATTGTCTCAAGCCAGGACAGTTGGTAGGATTGCGCAAGCCCAGGTCAGATGGTGGGGGATGAATGTAATGCAACATGAATCCCAGGTTCCTGTTGAGATCGCACTCATGTGTGGAAAACTTGGCTATAAGTTTCTGCTCGGCGATTCTGCATTGTCGCGCGTCCTGAAGGCCGCCTTGGAGAACGCTCACCCGGAGATCAGAGGCTGAATGCCCTTGACTGCTGAAGTGTTCCCCGACTGGAAGGGAACATTCCTGCCTGGTGATTGTCGCGCGATGTCCGTTCATTCGTTGTCGCAGCGTCTGCATGGTCTCGCTAATGTACCACGCTTCGGGACATCCTTTCCTGCAGCGCATGAGGTAGACAACGTTGGCCGAGTCGCACGAGTATGTACCGCGTACCTGGTGGGTGGTGTTCTCACGTATAATGGTGGTATCCATGTCGATGATCTGGCACGTCTTGCAGAAATTGCCATGGCGGTGTTGTGTGGTGTGATGGTCGCTGTTCTGAAGGCTGGGTAGTTTGCTGCAAACAATGGTTTGTTTGAGGTTGCGCGGTTGTTGGAAGGCAAGTAGTGGGGGTGTGGGGATGACCTTGGCAAGATGTTCACCTTCATCGATGAAGTGTTGAAGGCTGCAAAGAAGATGTCATGGTTTCTCTGCTCCGGGGAAGTACTGGACGATGAAGGGTACTCTGTTGGTTAACCTTTTAAACACTAAGGGGCCATTTAGCATGGCCAGTCCACCTAACCTGCACATCTTTGGACTGTGGGAGGAAACCAGAGCACCCGGAGGAAACCCATGCAGACACGGGGACAAGGTGCAAACTCCACACAGTTAGCCCAGGCCTGAATTGAACCCGGATCCCTGGAGTTGTTAGGCAGCAGTGCTAACCACTCTGCCACATGCCCCTTACTGGGGAACATTAACTCTTTCCTAATAAATTCCCCCTCTTAAAACAAATATTTGACATAAATTACCACAACACAAATGTACATGTTTTCGTACCTGTAATAAATGCATCCTATTCTCCTTTAGTTTAATTTTAATATCCACCTTCCTTTTAGGAAAAGATGCCCCTCTTTCACAGTTTCTAATAACTTCTTCAAACTTGCCCATTTTTTCATGAGACAGTCAGATAATTGGTAACTGCTATCAACCCACTTGATCTTGTCCGTGTGGAGTTTGCACATTCTCCCCATTCTTTAGCATCAGTTTTAGAATCGCTATGTCAATTCGTAGTCTCTTTTTATTGACAGAGAGTGAACATTCTCCCAAAGGTACTTATTGTCTATGTGACACTCTATAGGCACTGTTCCCGAATGCCCTGCTGTATTTAAAAATTCATTAGGGTTCTGGATATAAAAAATCCAAATTAGATTTTTTTGCAAGAACATAGAGATCCCACAAACTGCAATCTGTTTTTGTGATTGGGTCTACTCGGGCCAGTGCCTTCGCTGCCAATGTACTTTTTACAACTCTTCTTATCTTTTCAGTTTGCTATGCCAAAGGGCAAAATTTTCCTTTCTTCCCCAGGAGAAAAATAAAATCTCCCACACTCAGAAAGCCATCACAGAGATTAGCATCAGATGCATCACTATAAACAATACCACCTAAAGATAGGAATTTCAAAACACACTTCTCCAATTTTAATTTTGTGAATGTTTTGTTTCCTCGAACAATCTCTACAACTTTGGGGCTGTTCATTTTGGTGCTTAGTTCTAAATCATCGAAACTAGAGTCTGGACTTGTTTGTCTACCTAACCAATTCAGCTGCCCAATTAAACTTCGGAGTTCATCTTTTTCCATTTCAGAAGTCATCATATCCTTTTGTAAGGCCCTACCACAAGTAATTGCTATGAGGTTAATATTTTCCAAATAAAGCTGCTGATGTAGAGTAGAGGACAGGTGTGTTAAGTGTCTGAGAGGACCGGCAAACCATGTCCACGTGTTTTGGGTGTGTCCAAAACTTAGGAGATACTGGCAGGGGTTCGAGGACGTCATGTCTAGAGTATTGAACATAAGGGTTGCAATGAGTCCGGAGGTGGCGATTTTGGGGATTTCAGAGGCCCCGGAAGTCCGGGGGAAGAAAGAGGCCGACGTTTTGGCCTTTGAACTTAGTCAAGAGAGACAGCTTCTCCAAACCCACAGAGCTCGCCAGAGCGCACAGGTCGCTTAGACTGAAATGCAAGGCCGGGGAGTAGCCAAGGGAGAACTGCGTACCGGAGGTGGTCACAGAGGATCAGATGGGCTTTGTCAAGGGTAGGCAGCTAACTGCAACATCAGGCGGCTGCTGAATGTAATAATATTGTATATAGTTTACCCACAGTTAATGTCAATAAATCGTTTATAGCTTTAGCTACAAGTGTTCTTGTAATATAAATCATGCTGTCTAATAACAGCATTACATGGTACCAGGTCTGAATGGTATTAGCCACTGAGGTGAAAAAAACAAGCCTGTCATGAGGTCCACAGAAATTTGAAGATTTTGAAGACTGCAAGAAAGGAGTCCTTGAAGCCACCAGTGAATCTCAGATTTAATGGTAATGTAGACAGTAACTGGCTTGTGTTTAAACAACAATTTAATCTATTTCTTACTGCAGTATATTTAGAAGATCAAACAGATTTGCGCAAGGTAGTGATTCTCCTAACAGTGGCAGGGCATATTAAACAATTGCTGCGTTTAATACGTTTAAATTTGCAAACGATGAAGATAGTAAAAATTTTAATGAAGTAATTTGATGTTTTGCTGCACATTGCAGCTCCAGAAAGAATTAAATTTATGAACACTATATATTTAGATCACATTTACAGAAGATAGGAGAGTCCATAGATTTATTTCATTGATTTAAAGTTAAAAGCTAAAACCTGCAATTTTTCTGCGGTGGAATCTTCCATGATTCAAGACCAGGTTTTGTTGGTGTGAATGAAAATAAGCCGAGGGAACGGTTGCTGAGGGAATCGGAGCTGTCTTTGGAACAAACAGTGTCAGGCTCACGAGCTAGCAGCACAGCATTCTAAAATGTTTCTCAGTAATGGCGGTGTCTTCTTGGAGGAAAACAGATGGTTGCCGTCCTTTCCCAAAAAGGGGGGAAACGTCCAAAAAAAGGTGGCAAAGTTTAGGGCAGCACGGTAGAATGGTGGTTAGCATAAATGCTTCACAGCTCCAGGGTCCCAGGTTCGATTCCCGGCTGGGTCACTGTCTGTGCGGAGTCTGCACGTCCTCCCCGTGTGTGCGTGGGTTTCCTCCGGGTGCTCCGGTTTCCTCCCACAGTCCAAAGATGTGCGGGTTAGGTGGATTGGCCATGCTAAATTGCCCGTAGTGTCCTAAAAAGTAAGGTTAAGGGGGGGGGGTTGTTGGGTTACGGGTATAGGGTGGATACGTAGGTTTGAGTAGGGTGATCATGGCTCGGCGCAACATCGAGGGCCGAAGGGCCTGTTCTGTACTGTTCTATGTTCTATGTTCCTGCAGCTTCTCGCTCACCAACAAACAGGTTTAAGATGAGGACGAAGTGTATTTCTGTGTAAAAGATGTGGTCAAAGGCACAACTTAAGGCAGTGTCCAACGTTTGGCAAGTTTTGATCCAGATGCAAAAGGAACAAAAATCACTTTGCTCAGAATTATTACTCTAAGTTCGATCTCAGATCAATCAGCACAGTGGAAGACAGTTTCCAGTGATGAAACATCATTGTTTGTTGAAGTAATAACAGAGAAGAAGAATTTTTTGGAGACATCAAAAACATTTCCAGCACTCAAAAAAAAATGCAAACTGATGCTCCATTTAAAATAAATGCGATTGATGAGGTCAAATGCCTGCAACCACTTGAAGTGAATGGTACAGTGGTCCAATTGAAGTAAGACACTGGCGCCAAAGCTATTTTAATCAGCATGACTGATTTAACAAGTCTAAAAATTCAGCCAATAAGAAGAAACCACAAAATATCTCCGAGAGATTATAATAGTCCAAACATTAAATGTTATGGTGCTTGTGACCCGAGTGTGGTGGTGAAGGACAGTTTATTCCATCGCATTCTATATTGTATCTGAGAGCTTGCATTCATTATTAGGTGATAAGTCCTGTGAAGAATTAGGTCTAGTGCAGTTGGGAGAGCATTCACAAAGGATTGGATCAACATTCCAGCGATTCGGAGAACACTGTCAGCAAATTCAGCGATGTGTTCAGAGGGTTTGGTGCACTACAATTCACCAACAAGATACAACTCAAAGAGGATGCAAAACCTCAAAAAGAAGCTGGACAGAATGACAATTTTTAAAAAATAAATTTAGAGTACCCAATTTTTTTTTTCCCCAATTAAAGGACAATTTAGCGTGACCAATCCACCTGTCCTGCACATCTTTGAGTTTGGGGGCGAAACCCACGCAGACATGGGGAGAATGTGCAAACACCACACGGACAGTGACCTAGGGCCGGGAATCGAACCCGGATCCTCAGCGGCATAGTCCCAATGCTAACCACTGTGCCACGTGCCGCCCCAGACTGACAAAATTAAAAGTAATCAGAAAGATAGAAGAACCTACCGACTGGGTAAACTCCAAAGAGAAAGAATGGCGATATTCGCATAGACATGGATCTATGGGACATGGGACATAGACATGGGAACCAATGCTGGAAGTTGGAAGGTAGTAAAACAGGGACAGAAACAAAAGGAAGTAAGGGGAAAAGTGCAAGGCAGAGAAGACATAGTCAGAAATCCATAAGGGCGACAGTACAAGGTACAGTGACTGAGGGGAGCACAGTGAATAGGCCCAGTAATAACAAAAGGAATAAAACTGGAGATGTTAAGATTCAAAACAGAGGTAAAAAAAACCAACATAAGTGTACTTTACCTGAATGCTCGTAGTATTCGGAATAAAGTAAATGAGTTGGTGGCACAAATCATCGTAAATGACTATGATTTAGTGGCCATTACTGAAACATGGTTAAAGGATGGTCACGACTGGGAGTTAAATATCCGAGGGTATCAAACTATTCGGAAGGACAGAGTGGATGGTAAGGGAGGTGGTGTTGCTCTGTTATTTAAGGATGACATCCGGGCAATAGTAAGGGATGACATCGGTGCTATGGAGGATAAGGTTGAATCTATTTGGGTGGAAATCAGGAATAGTAAGGCGAAAAAGTCACTGATGGGAGTAGTCTATCGGCCACCAAATAGTAACGAGATGGTGAGGCAGGCAATAAACAAAGAAATAACTGATGCATGTAGAAATGGTACAGCAGTTATCATGGGGGATTTTAATCTACATGTCGATTGGTTTAACCAGGTCGGTCAAGGCAACCGTGAGGAGGAGTTTATAGAATGTATCCGCGATAGTTTCCTAGAACAGTATGTAATGGAACCTACGAGGGAACAAGCGGTCCTAGATCTGGTCCTGTGTAATGAGACAGGATTGATTCATGATCTCATAGTTAGGGATCCTCTCGGAAGGAACGATCACAATATGTGGAATTTAAAATACAGATGGAGGGTGAGAAAGTAAAATCAAATACTAGTGTTTTGTGTTTAAACAAAGGAGATTACAAGGGGATGAGAGAAGAACTAGCTAAGGTAGACTGGGAGCTAAGACTTTATGGTGGAACAGTTGAGGAACAGTGGAGAACCTTCCAAGCGATTTTTCACAGTGCTCAGCAAAGGTTTATACCAACAAAAAGGAAGGACGGAAGAAAGAGGGAAAATCGACCGTGGATATCTAAGGAAATAAGGGAGAGTATCAAATTGAAGGAAAAAGCATATAAAGTGGCAAAGATTGCTGGGAGATTAGAGGACTGGGAAATCTTTAGGGGGCAACAGAAAGCTACTAAAAAAGCTATAAAGAAGAGTAAGATAGAGTATGAGAGTAAACTTGCTCAGAATATAAAAACAGACAGTAAAAGTTTTTACAAATATATAAGACAAAAAAGAGTGGCTAAGGTAAATATTGGTCCTTTAGAGGATGAGAAGGGAGTTTTAATAATGGGAAATGAGGAAATGGCTGAGGAACTGAACAGGTTTTTTGGGTCGGTCTTCACAGTGGAAGACACAAATAACATGCCAGCGACTGATAGAAATGAGGCTATGACAGGTGAGGACCTTGAGAGGATTGTTATCACTAAGGAGGGAGTGATGGGCAAGCTAATGGGGCTAAAGGTAGACAAGTCTCCTGGCCCTGATGGAATGCATCCCAGAGTGCTAAAAGAGATGGCTAGGGAAATTGCAGATGCACTAGTGATAATTTACCGAAATTCACTAGACTCTGGGGTGGTCCCGGTGGTTTGGAAATTAGCAAACGTGACGCCACTGTTTAAAAAAGGAGGTAGGCTGAAAGCAGGAAATTATAGGCCAGTGAGTTTAACTTCGGTAATAGGGAAGATGCTGGAATCTATCATCAAGGAAGAAATTGCGAGGCATCTGGATAGAAATTGTCCCATTGGGCAGACGCAGCATGGGTTCGTAAAAGGCAGGTCGTGCCTAACTAATTTAGTGGAATTTTTTGAGGACATTACCAGTGCAGTAGATAACGGGGAGCCGATGGATGTGGTATATCTGGATTTCCAGAAAGCCTTTGACAAGGTGCCACACAAAAGGTTGCTGCATAAGATAAAGATGCATGGCATTAAGGGTAAAGTAGTAGCATGGATAGAGGATTGGTTAATTAATAGAAAGCAAAGAGTGGGGATAAATGGGTGTTTCTCTGGTTGGCGATCAGTAGCTAGTGGTGTCCCTCAGGGATCCGCGTTGGGCCCACAATTGTTCACAATTTACATTGATGATTTGGAGTTGGGGACCAAGGGCAATGTGTCCAAGTTTGCAGATGACACTAAGATGAGTGGTAAAGCGAAAAGTGCAGAGGATACGGGAAGTCTGCAGAGGGATTTGGATAGGTTAAGTGAATGGGCTCGGGTCTGGCAGATGGAATACAATGTTGACAAATGTGAGGTTATCCATTTTGGTAGGAATAACAGCAAACGGGATTATTATTTAAACAATAAAATATTTAAGCATGCCGCTGTTCAGAGAGACTTGGGTGTGCTAGTGCATGAGTCACAGAAGGTTGGTTTACAAGTGCAACAGGTGATTAAGAAGGCAAATGGAATTTTGTCCTTCATTGCTAGAGGGATGGAGTTTAAGACTAGGGAGGTTATGTTGCAATTGTATAAGGTGTTAGTGCGGCCACACCTGGAGTATTGTGTTCAGTTTTGGTCTCCTTACTTGAGAAAGGACGTACTGGCGCTGGAGGGTGTGCAGAGGAGATTCACTAGGTTAATCCCAGAGCTGAAGGGGTTGGATTATGAGGAGAGGTTGAGTAGACTGGGACTGTACTCGTTGTAATTTAGAAGGATGAGGGGGGATCTTATAGAAACATTTAAAATTATGAAGGGAATAGATAGGATAGATGCGGGCAGGTTGTTTCCACTGGCAGGTGAAAGCAGAACTAGGGGGCATAGCCTCAAAATAAGGGGAAGTAGATTTAGGACTGAGTTTAGGAGGAACTTCTTCACCCAAAGGGTTGTGAATCTATGGAATTCCTTGCCCAGTGAAGCAGTTGAGGCTCCTTCATTACATGTTTTTAAGGTAAAGATAGATAGTTTTTTGAAGAATAAAGGGATTAAGGGTTATGGTGTTCGGGCCGGAAAGTGGAGCTGAGTCCACAAAAGATCAGCCATGATCTAATTGAATGGCGGAGCAGGCTCGAGGGGCCAGATGGCCTACTCCTGCTCCTAGTTCTTATGTTCTTATGTTCTTATGATCCCAAAGATCTTAACACGAATATCAAATGAAAACACGACCAAATACCAAAGCCTGAGGAAATCACATCTGAGATGGCTGGTGCACAATTCTTTACCAAACTTGAGGCATCTCATGGTTTCTGGCAACTAAAGCTAAAGGAACAAAGTGAAAAGTACTGCACTTTTAATACACCATTTGGATGTTTTTGCTTTCTGAGAATGCCGTTTGGCCTAATTTCGGCATCAGAAATTTCTCGCCATGCAATGGAGCACATAATCAAAGGCATCGAAGGTATACATGTGTACGTGGATGATAACATCGTTTGGGCCTCAATCACAGAAGAGCACTATGAGGTTGCTTAAAGTTCTAACGAGCATCAGGAGAAATGGGCTGAAGCTCAACAAGCGGAAGTGCAATTTGGAGTAACTGAGGTCACATTCCTAGGTGACAAGCTCTCGTTGCATTTCATGGAACCTGACAAGGTCAAAATCCAAGCAATTCGCAACATGTCAAAACCACACAACAAGAAAGCCATCTTAAGAGTGATGGGTATGATCAATTTTATAGGGAAATTCATTCCAACCTGTCAGCAAAAACAACACATCTACTTGATCTCCTGCACAAGACAACAGATTTCACTTGGACTGAGCAACATGAGCAAAAGTGGAAGAAGCTAAAGACTTCACTAACCCCCACGCCAGTTCTCACATTTTTTGACCTGTCTAAGCAGATTAAAGTGACAACAGCCAAACCGTCCAAAGATGGTCTGGGAGCAGTTCTTCTGCAACTCAAGCATGACGATTGGATACCAGTTCCGTATGTATCACAATCCATGACGACAACAGAGCAATGATACACTCAAATCGAAAAAGAATGCCTGGGTTTAGTTGTGGGCTTGGATAAATTCCATGACTATGTCTATGGGCTTCCAACTTTCACAGTTGAGACAGATCATCCTCTGGTTAACATCAATAAACTTTCAACCAGATGTCCCTGCGCATTCATAGAGCATAGAACAGTACGATGATGAAGTTGCAACGCTTTGACTTCAATTTCATCTGTACGCTGTAATGGACAATTTTAATACTTAATATTGAATAACTGCTTAATAGTGTGATTAATTAAAGCTGCAGGCGTTTGTGTGTGTGTGTGTGTAAGGTTAGAGAGAGAGAGAGAGAGAGAGAGAGAGAGAGAGAAAAACTGATATCCCAGCTGTCTGAAGGTCGAGATGGTAAAGCTAGGAGAAAAACAACTCCTTATATGGAATGGAGATTTACTTGTACCTTTTGAATGAATAAAGACTGACGGTTGAGGCGCTCGGCGCGCTTTCCTCTCTCTCCTGTGGAGACAAGGTGTCCTCTGCAGAGCTAAGAAATAAACTAAACTTGCTCTTATTCATGACTGATTGTTTCTGAGTTTTCCTTTTCCCACCACAGTTCTTGGCGACGAAGGATGGGATCCCGTGTTTGAGATAGACACTGGGAGATTCCGGGGAGGCGTTACCGCTGATGCCTTGAGGGCTTTTCACCTCATCTCAAACGCTTCAATTGGCCATCAGCGTGAGAGGACCAGGAATTACCGTGTCACCTCAGCACCAGGATCCGGACTGAAATCTGTGGTAAGGAATTGCTCTATTATTAATTATAGACAGTGGTGAACAGTCTCACAGTGACGGGTGGATTTAGACTTGGATCTATCAAACAGGTTGGACCTGTAAAAATACCTAAACGATAGGTATTGGTTTGCTGGTTTAGGAAAACCAAGCCACCTAAGCGGACGCGCTTACGTGCGGGAGCCTCCGGAGGAAAATCAAGTCACAAGGGATAAGGTCGCTGTGAGTCTGGGTCACAAGTAAGAGACCGGTCATGGGTAATAGCAATGGGAAAAAACAAACAAATGCTGCAAGTTTAAATAGCCCTAATATACGATACATGGTTACTAATTATGGACAAGACTCGGTGAGTCAAGTTAAAATGTGGGTGAAGGAGTGTGGTTTTCCTGAAGGGGGAAGTTTTAGTTTAAGACAATTGGAATTATTAAAAACTCAGTTAGAACAGAGGGCAAAAGAAAGTGGAAAGAAAAGCAAAAGGAAAAGAGAAACAATAAATTGGGCGGCTTACGGTATGTGGAAAACAGAGGCAGAAATAAGAAATAGACGATCACAGGCGAAACCCAAAGAAACTGCAAATAAAACCAACTCTCTTCAGTGAGTTAAGTCTATTTCAGGTCACCCCATTCCGGATGATTCCGACCTGGATGGCTGCCTCCCGCGCCCAACGGCTCCGCCACAAGTGGCCCCCACGAACCCAGGCCAACAGTCGCGACCGAGCCCTCCACCATATACTGAACCCCCTCGGGGAACGCCTGAGGCGTCCATGGGAACTCTACCGTCAGGAGCTGACCGTCACCCCCTTTACCCAGATATCAGTACCATGACTACATCTGACTCCCCAGTAGCTCACCATACCCAGAGTAAGGCGTCGTGCAGACCTAAATCTGCCCTTCCAGATGCACCAGAACCGTTTAATTATCACAAAGGCGACGAAGAAAGGGAAGGAGACAGTAAATTTCTCGGCAGTGTCCTCAATGCTCCAATGATAGAGGTGGCGGGCCCGGAAGGACAACCGATACTTGTCCACAGACTGTGGACAATGAAAGACATTGAATGTGCCTATGAACAACTCCCGGATCCCAGAGAAGCGGGAGGCCAGAAATTTGCAGGCGAGGTACGCAAGTTTTGCTTCGAGTTTCGCCCCACGTCTCATGAGATGCGGCGATTATTGGGGAGGAAATTGGGCGCAGATATCTCCAAGATCCGATACAATTGGCCAGATGATAATGTACGAGCTCGCCAAGTTCAACCAGACCATGCAGATAATGTGCCTTATAACACCTTTGTTACAGGTCTAGTGGACGCCTGTCAAACTGCCTTTCCGGTAAGAATGGACATGACAAAAATTGCCATGTGTACGCAGCGTGACGGTGAAACTGTGTCCCAGTACCTGACCCGGCTCACAGAAGTCCATAACGCTCATAGTGGACTTACACCACCAGCTGACATGAATACAGCTGAAGTGACTCCGTATGAGGCACATCTGCGGAACAGTTTTATGAATGGATGAAGTGAGGACATCGCTAAGAAGGTGAAAAATACATGTATTACATGGGACACAGGGAAACTCAACTTAATCGAACAACACGCCATACACGCTGAAAAGCTACTGACACAAGAAAAGGCGAAGCGGAACAAAAGGAGGGAGGATCAGAGTCACCAAGCACAGCTAACTAAGATGCAGATGGTGACACAGGTTGCACAAGGTCAGCAACGAGGAAGAGGTGGAGGACGGACAAGAGGAAGAGGCAGGGGAGGTCGCGGGCAAGGACGCGGTAAGACGGATGGGTGTTTCACGTGCGGAAGCAAGGACCACTGGGCAAGAGACTGCCCAACAAAGAGACAAGGAGGGCCAAGAGACGATGATGACAATGGTAATTGACAAAGGGGAGGAGAGGACGATGGAGGTATGCCCGAAGGAGAGGGTGAGTCCAAAACCTTGATGCTTTGCAATGAAGAACAACTTAAGCTAACCTCTTGTACTAACGTTCTTGAAAACTTTACACAGACTATAGAGAGTGTGATGCACGAATCTAAACCGCGAGGCACTTATGTTAAGTATAATGAAGAATTCTATCGACGAATGCCAGTGTACGTATTAACTGTGGAAGGGGAAAGGCTTATGTTTTTAGTTGACTCCGGTGCGGGAAACTCTGTGATACAGATGAGTCAATTAAAGGCACCGATTAAGACGAGTGGGAGGTACCTGAACTCCATCGGGGCATCTGGCGTCATAGTACAAGAACAATTTACTGCACCCTTAAGGTGTGAGACTAATTATGGAGAAAGGTTTAAATTTGCATTTTTACTCTCTAGGTGTTGCCCGATTAATCTCATGGGACGAGATTTGATAGGAAAATTGGGACTTAGCCAGATCAGCACCCCAGAGGGACTAAGGGTTACGGAAGGAGAGGAAATAGCATTCCAAGAAGTTAAATTTGACGCCAGACCTCTTATGTATATTTATGAATGGAGATTGACTCCAGCGGCAGTGAGTTCAGTAAACCCAGCACTCATGGGAGAAGCACGCAAACGCGTTAACCCTATTAAGACTGACTTTATGTCCAAGGAGAATCTGCACTGCACCGCATACATTCACTTGTGGGGACCAGATAATCGATATGAGAATGAACGGCTCGGGAAGTTGCAAAAGTCTGAGGTGCTGCTGATACGGGAGTTATATTGGAATGAGCACAGGTGCGCTGCAAGTATAAACCTGTCTAGAATACGTCTGAGATCAGGAGTACCACACCCCTTTACAATAGAAGGGTCACACCCCCATGTATCGTTAGCGAAAGGGCGCAATAGACAATGGAAAGATTTGGGACCGTGGGTCTTTAAAAATCTCAAAGTCAATGATTGGACACTGCTTTCAGACACAACTGTGTGGTTCAGTACGAGTATGCGAGCTTATAAAAAGAATCTTAACTGGCTATCTCAGGCAGAGAGAGTGGTGGAAATAGTCCCCGCCTCGGACCAGAGCCATAGGGGAACAACCTGGAGTTTTGTACAAATTACTGCCGATGACCCGCGACTGCAGACAGTTCCGGGGACACTTTGGGCAAAGGGAAAACATGATGTGGGTCTAATACACGATTGTGAGCCCGTAAAGATTACACCAAAGTCTGATTTATAGACCATGCAGAACACAGTGTCCGTTAAAACCCAAAGCGGTAGAAGGGATCACCCCCGTATTCAATTCACTATTGAAAGCGGGAGTCATAGTACCCTGCGAAAACTCACCAGTGCATACACCGATTTTCCCTGTCAAAAAGGCAACTCTCCCGGGAGAACCCGAGGGATGGAGGTTTGTACAGGACTTGCAGGCAGTCAATGATGCTGTTATGGCCAGAGCCCCTAATGTTCCGAATCCATATACCATTTTGGAACAGATCCCACCCGGGAGCAGTTGGTTCTCCGTAGTAGACCTCGCTAATGCATTCTTTAGCATTCCTGTTCACCCAGACAGTCAGTACTGGTTTGCTTTTTCATTTAAGGGAAGTTCTTATACATTTACAAGGTTATGTCAGGGATATTGTGAATCGCCCACCATCTACATTGAAACGTTAAAAAAGAGTTTGGAGGCACTAATCCTGTCCCCAGGAACAGCCCTCCTACAGTATGTAGACGATTGTCTAATCGCAGCTCCAACCAAGGAGCAGTGTGAGCAAGACACATTGGCACTATTATGCCACCTAGCTGAGGAAGGACACAAGGCAAGCCTTTCAAAATTGCAGTTCGTGCAAGAACAAGTAAAGTTTCTGGGACATTTAATATCAGCCCAGGGTAAGACCTTAGGACAAAGCAGAGTGAAAGCAATCCAAGAAATCCCTAAACCCAGGACTAAAAAACAGTTGATGTCCTTCTTGGGGGTGTGTTCATACTGTAGGATGTTTATTCCCAACTATGCCGTCCTCGAAGCCCCTCTAAGTGACATAGCTCACGGGAAGGGCTTGCAAGCCCACAGTACACTCAGCTGGACCCCAGAAGCAGAAAAGGCGTTCAGCGACTTGAAATTGGCTTTACAGTCTACACCGACCCTAGGAATTCCCAACCCAGATAAACCTTTTACCCAAACGGTAGATGAAAAACGAGGCTGCATGACGTCCGTGCTGTTACAAGAGCACGGAGGGAAACTTCGGCCAGTGGAATATTTCTCTGCTAAATTGGACCCAGTAGCAGCGGGGATGCCTACTTGCCGGAGAGCAGTCGCAGCTGCCGAAAAAGCAATAGCAGTCTCTAGTGATATCATGGGATACAGTGAATTAACTTTGTTGGTACCACATGCAGTCTCACTACTTCTCCTAGAGCAAAAAACAGCTCATATGTCTGCAGCAAGGTGGTTAAGATATAACATGGTCCTGCTGGAAATGCCAAACATTACAGTGAAAAGGTGTACCATACTTAACCCCGCCACTCTTCTTCCCACCGCAGGTGATGGGGAACCACATGATTGTGTTGCTCTAACTAATGAAGTTTGTAGTCCGCGACCTGACTTGCAGGATACCCCCCTACAAAATCCCGACATGGAACTGTTTGTGGATGGGTCTGCGTTCAGAGATCGAGAAGCGGGCCAGAACTGTGTGGGGTATGCCATAGTCACATCACACAACATACTAAAAGCAGAGCCACTTCCTAGACACCTCTCCGCACAAGCTGCGGAACTGATAGCCCTTACAGAAGCATGTAAACTTGCAGAAGGCAAGTCCGTTACTATCTACACAGACAGTAGATATGCCTTTGGGGTGACTCATGATTTCGGAACCTTGTGGAAAAATAGGGGATTCTTAACATCAACAGGCAAACCAATCACGCACCATGGGCTGATTTCTGATCTCTTGGACACAGTCCTCTTACCTAAGTGTATTGCAGTCTGTAAGTGTGACGCACATACAGGGAAAACCGATCCAGTCTCACAGGGAAATGCAAGGGCGGATGCGGCAGCGAAAGCAGCAGCGCGAAAACTTATCAGTGATAATGTAAACATGCCAATGCTAACAGTTCCTATCCCAACAGCGGACATACAAGACCTGCAAACACAAGCCTCACGGGAAGAAAAGAAAGAATGGTCAAAGGCCGGGGGTAAGGTAAAAGAAGGGGTATGGTATGGCCCCAATGATAAGCCATGTCTACCGAGAGCGCTATTTCCTCATTATGCTAAGTTGATACACGGCAAGGACCATGTGTCAAAAGGAGGGATGTTCAAGAGTATCGCTGCACATTGGTACACCAGAGGCTTTACTAGTTACTCCCAGAAATTTTGTGAGCGATGTGTTATTTGTGCTACCAATAATGTGGGGAGAGGAATTAAGATAAGCCCAGGGGCGCACCCAGAACCACTGAGACCCTTCGAGCATATTCAAATGGACGTTATTAAGCTAACCCCAAGTGAAGGGAAGAAATACTGCCTAGTAATGGTTGACATGTTCTCTAAGTGGGTAGAGGTGTTCCCTACAGCCAAACAAGATGCTAGTGCAGTAACCAAGGCCCTGTTAACTGAAATTATTCCACGATGGGGCATCCCAGAGAAAATCAGCACTGATAATGGCACGCCATTTGTAAACCAGGCTCTTAAGCAGGTAGGAGAATACCTAGGCATTGATCTAAGGCAACACTGTGCATACCACCCAGCGAGTGGAGGAGCGGTAGAAAGGGAAAATGCCACTCTGAAAAATAAGCTAGCAAAGTGTTGCGATGAAATGGGAATACCATGGACGAAAGCCCTGCCCGTAGTACTAATGTACATGAGGACTAGGGTCACAGATAGAGCCAATTTACGTCCATTTGAAATATTATTCGGCAGACCACCCAACACTGGAATTGGGCCAAAACCCATCACAAGGACCCTGACTAGCCATTGAGAGGATGAAATGTTACGTTACTGTACAAAACTCTCTGCGATTTTATCTCAGGTGCAAGCTCAAGTGAAGGAAGCCCTGCCACGACCGGCTGAGGGGACCTGCAGCCAGGCGACTGGATAGTGGTGAAAGACTTCAGGAGGAAGAGCTGGAGAGCTAGACGGTGGCTGGGACCATTCCAGGTGCTCCTTGTAACGCAGACAGCGGTAAAGGTAGCAGAAAGAGCAACGTGGATTCACGCTAGTGATTGTAAGCGGGTGCCGGAGCCCCAGCTCACACCGGACAAGTCAACATGAAAGGGGTAATGTCGCTTATCATGATGCTTATGCTGGAACTGGTAATGGGAAAAGCGTATTAGGCTGGAGAGGTTACAGTGACATTAACCAGAGGAGAGACAGGCACATTTACGAGGGAACAAGTTGACTTAGAGGAGGCAAACCAGTGTATACCTCCATTCGAGAATGAACTGCCAATAGACTAATCTTCTGTATCATATAGCTATAATGACAACCTGTTTCCCATTTTATGTACCAAAGATTAATGATGGTATTATTGAAAAATCTACAGGAGTACGATAATACCTGATATATGTTCTTTGAGAAAACATTTGTTTAACAATAAGGGAATGTAGATACTGCTTAGGTGACTGGCTGCGATTAAAATTTTGATAGATGTTGTCATTAGGATGACAAAAAGGAGGGAATTGTAATGGGCAATTTTAATACTTAATATTGAATAACTGCTTAATAGTATGATTAACTAAAGCTGCAGGTGTGTGTGTGTGTGTGTGTGTGTGTGTGCGCGCAAGGTTAGAGAGAGAGAGAGAGAAAAACTGATATCCCAGCTGTCTGAACGTCGAGATGGTAAAGCTAGGAGAAAAACAACTCCTTATATGGAATGGAGATTTACTTGTATCTTTTGAATGAATAAAGACTGAAGGTTGAGGCGCTCGGCGTGCTTTCCTCTCTCTCCTGTAGAGAGAGGAGGGTCTCCTCTGCAGAGCTAAGAAATAAACTAAACTTGCTCTTATTCATGACTGATTGTTTCTGAGTTTTCCTTTTCCCACCACAACGCCATGCAAATATTTGTTCTTACCAGATGCATTATCAAGAGCACCGATATAAAATAATAGTAGTGAAACTGCTGAATATGTAGATCTGCATGTCAATCTTATTTCCAAACTATGTGACATCTAAGAGACCAGGAAGGATCAAACTCTTCAAGACGTGATGAGCAACATCAACTCACTGGCCCAGAGGTCAATTATGGAGTTCTACAGTATAAGATCTGAACGCTGTATCATTAATGGAGTGGTACTTCGTTTGAACACAAAAGTCATACCGGAATCTCTTCACAAGGATGTACTAAAAAGGATTCACAATGTCACTAAGGACATCTAGGAGATTGAAGAATGTAAATGGAGAGCTTGTGCCTCTGATTACTGGCCAAGTACAAAACCAGGATGTTGACGGGGTGGTTAGTTCTTGTAACACATGCCAGATGCATCGTTGCAAGCAAACAAGAGAACCCATGCAAATACCTGATTCACCTACGGCACCATGGCAGAAAGTAGCTATTGATCTCTTCCATCGACGAGGGAAAGATTATTTAATGATCATAGGCTATCTTTCAAACTATCCCGAAATGGCTCGACTGTCAAGCATAACGGCAAGCAGTGTAATACTGCTCACCAAGTCAATTTTTGCTAGACACCGAATTCTGCAAGTCGTCGTGAGTGACAACGGTCCTTGTTTAAGCTGTATAGAGTGGCAACTCTTCGCAATCACATGCGATTTCAATCACGGGCAGCACGGCGACACAGTGGTTAGCACTGTTACCTCACGCCACTGACGATCCGGGTTCGAACCCAGCTCCAGATCATTCACTCTCCACGTGGAGTTTGCACATTCTCCCCGTGTCTGCGTGGGTCTCACCCCCACAACCCAAAGATGTGCAGGGTAGGTGGATTGGCCAGGCTAAATTGCCCCTTAATTGGAAAAAAATAACTGAGGACTCTAAATTAATAAAAAGTGATGTCAATCACATTACATCACGTCTGTTGGACCCTCAAGCCAATGGAAGAGCCGAAAAAGATGTACATATTTTTGAAGAAAGCAATGTACAACCAATCTGATCCATATCTCGCACTATTGAGTTAGAGTGTCACCACCGTCACATGGTGCATCGCCAGCAGAGTTACTCATGAACAGACGGTTGCGTACCACACTTCCATACTTGGCAAAGGAAGATAATGCAGTGCTACTGCAGGAAATGCAAATCATTAAAGCAAAACAAAAGGATTTATGTGACAAAGCGTCCAGAACTTTAGCACCTCAGAGTAGTGATGACATTGTGAGAATAGAAGATTCAGGCTATTGGCTGAGAAAAACTATTGTACTTGAAGAAGTAGCACCTCATTCCTACAATGTACAGGTCGAGGATGGATTTGTTTTAAGAAAAAATCATTACACACTCTTGAAAACCAGAGGAGACTTTCACAACAGCATGATGGATGATGAATCTACGTCAGAATCAACGTCAGCTGCAGTATCAGATAGTTCAGCAGTTCCTGAGCACGAGAATGTCATGGAGAACATTGAATCTACAAGTTCTGAGCAGCAAGGTCAAAGTTTGAGAAGATCAACCAGAATCAGAAGAAAACCTGATCTGCTCAATTTGTAGATTTGGACTATTTGTACACACTATGCTTGCTGTTCTTGTTTTTGTTAAACCAGTTTTAAAAATTAAAAAAATAATAATACTGTTAGACTCATAGATATCACATTTAAGTATACTGATGATAATATCTTAATTAATTCCTTCAAAGGAAAGGGGATGTAGTGATATCATGGTTGTGTTGTAATTCACCGACTGACCACTAAGGGTCTCATGAGTACATAAGTGAATGTTAGAGTCAGGTGGCCCCTCAGTCTGGCTGGAGGAAGCTGAAGAGAGAGGTTGCTTGTGCTTGATCTTACTGTTATTCATCTGTTATTTTATATATAGTTCACCCACAGCTTTATTATAATTTAGGGTACCGAATTATTTTTTTCCAATTAAGGGGCAATTTAGTATGGCCAATACATCCAACCTGCACATCTATGGGTTGTGGGGGTGAGACCCAAACAGACAGGGGGAAAATGTGCAACTCCACATGGACAATGACCCAGGGTCGGTATCAAACCCAGGTCCTCGGCGCAGTGAGGCAGCAGTGATAACCACTGTGCCACCGTGCCAGCCAGTTTACCAACAGTTAATGTTAATAAATTGTTAATAGCTTTAGCGACAAGTGTTCTTGTAATATAAATCAGGCCATCCGACAAGAACATTACCCCTTGCAAGACCATTCAACAGAATTGCACACTTCTTCAACTAAGTCAGTTCTTCAGTATTGGATTCATTCTGGTAATGCAATTTATCTTTTAAATGTGATAAGTTAACAGAAAATATCCAATTCTCCAGGGAAGGTACATACATTGAATCAAAGAGTATTCAGACACATATACATGCTCTGTTCAGTAATTTGAAGGCATTTTGACTAAAATTTTTGTGGTGGCTTGAGACATACACTGGAAGTTTCAGTAAACAAAAGGTAATTATTAATGAAAGGGTAAGGCAGATAGGTTACAGGCACAGACATTATACACAAGTCTTTATTCTTCAGCTCCCTGGTCCACACTGCCCAGGTTTCTGCTCTCAGGACCCGTGCAAACCACCACAACCCCCCCCCCCCCCCCCCCCCCCCGAAGTCCCTTTATTACACTTCCCCATAAATAATTATGTACAAAAGTCACAATTGTTAACAGGGACAAGCGAGGAAAGAGAGTCCACCACAAGGTCAATTGATCCGGAGCCCACCGAAGCCCAGCCACAGGCTCGGCACTCCTTTTGATGGTTAGGTGGTGCACAGCCGATGCCACCTCAGGCAGGCACTTCCACAACGGGCGAACTAGCCCCACCGTCCTCGGTAGACAGAGTTGGTTAAACTGAAGTGGTAGCCCATGGCTGCCCTGGGATGGAACCAGTTACAGGAGTATTCATGGTGCTCTTGATCTCGCCAACTCCACATTGGGGGTCACCACCCCGAAACTCCTCAAGTGTTTCTTAATGGAGTTCCTGTTAACATCGCCACATAAGACACCAGCCCCAACTGGCCACAACTGGTCCTTCTAACCATGGCGAACCTGCAACAAAATTACGGACAATCTCCCATTTGGAACGAACTGTCCTCTCCCTGCTCTGACCAGTCTCTTCTGAGAGGGCTGACATGCCTCCACCCTCCTTGCCAAATTTGGAAATAAAGGTCCAAACAGGATCTCAACCAACTGCCCATGAGCTCCTTAACTGGTATGACCCCTGTTATTGAATATGGGGTAGAGTAGTACAACAGCAAACAATTAGCCAGCCTCTGACAAAGTGGTTTATCTGACTGCTTTTTCATGGAGTTTTAAAAAGTTTTAACGGCCCTCTCAGCCAGACTGTTCAAAGCTGGGGACAAGGGACAATTCTCGTGTCGTTTGCCATTTGCTCTCTCAAACATTGGAAGTCATCACTGCTGATGGGGGTACCATTGTCTGAAACAGTTGCCTCAGGAAGCAAAAGTAAGGCAAATACACAGCGCAAAGCCTCGACCGTGGCCACCGAGGTAATGGTCCACATCTCCTGGATCAATAACCATTTCAAGTGGGCATCTACCAGCACCAAAAATATGTTGCCCGAAAATAAGTCCGCATAATCCACATTAACTCTAGTCATGGGCGACCTGGCCATTTACAAGGATGAAGTGCGGATGAAGTGCGGCAGAAGGCAGCAAAGATTGCTTCATTTGGCAAAGGTGGCACTGTTGGTGAGCTCTTCAACAGTCTTGCCTATTCCTAGCAACCAGACATAACAGCACACCACCCACTTCATCTTTGTCTGCCCTGGTAACTCTTGAAGGAGGGATCTCACCCGTCGCCTGAAGTGGGATATCACCTGTAGTCCCCAGTGAGTCATGTCGTCTTCACAAGTCAACTCTTCTTGAATTAAGTAGGGCCTCAGCAATTTGCACTTCTCATATTGCCAGCCAGACTACATCAGTCGTTTAACCTTTGAAAGAATAGGGTCTCATTGAGTCCAGCTGAAGACATGCCCAGTGGATACTGACAGAATGTCTCGGAAGTTTAAGGCTAGATTGATCTCCTAATGTACTGGTAGGGGCAGGCAACTTATGCATCCACATTAGCAATGTGTGTCCCAGGTCAGTGCTGAAAAACATAGTTGTAAGCCACCAACAGCAGGGCCCAATGCTGCACCCTCACCAAGGCAATGGGTAATATGGGCTTGTCTTCCCTTAAACTCAGCAATCCTCTGTACTGTGTTGAACTGTCAACCTTACACATACTGGTGGAATTTCTTCACACTGAATGCAACCCCAAAACCCTCTTACTCAATCTGGACATAGTTTTGTTCTGCTTCAGAAAGGGTTCTTGAGGCAAAGGCGATGGGGAGTTCAGTACTGTCTCCCATTTTGAGGTATAAAACAGTCTCGATACCATAAGGGGACATGTCAGCACTATTGGTTTTCCCAGATCAAAATGCACCAAGAGTTTTGAAGATTGCAATGCTTGCTTTACGAATCAGAAGGGTTCTTTTTGAGGCTCACTTAATTGACACCGCTGATTCCTCCTTGAATGTAGGTACAATGGTGCAAATATTGTGGCTAGATTTTAAATAAACATGCCAAACATTGACCATATCAAGAAAGGACTTACGCTCACTGACATTTTTGAGTATAGGGACAAATCATATGGCCATGACCTTTCCAGTGCAACACTGTTCCATCGATGTGAAATCCTAGTTACGCCACAGTAAGAAGTCTTACAACACCAGGTTCAAGTCCAACAGGTTTGTTTCAAACACTAGCTTTCGGAGCACTGCTCCTTCCTCATTCACCCGAGGAAGGAGCAGTGCTCCAAAAGCTAGTGTTTGAAACAAACCTGTTGGATTTTAACCTGGTGTTGTAAGACTTCTTACTGTGTTCATCCCAGTCCAACGTCGGCATCTCCACATCTTAGTTACGTCACTTCAGAGGCCTGGAAGTTCCATTTTTCGCTTTTTAGGCAAACTCCAGTATCACAAAATCTCTATCAATCAACCTGGGCAGCCTGGTTTATGGTCATCTTATAGTTTTTTATAATAATAATAACTAAATAGGCAACAAATACAACTGGTTAACTCATCCCACCCTACACCCACACACACCCACACATAGAAAGCGGGGTGTAAAATATTAAAAGTAAGAGTCTCTGTTTCAGATGGACCTCTTTCAGTTAGATCATTCTTCAATCTCGGCCTCCAGTTGGATGTTGTCTTTGCTTTCAGTCTGTAATGGTTTTCACTGTTAGACTCATCAGAGTCCCAAGAATTCTTTGCAGACTCAGAAACAGCAGGCAAAAACATTTGTGAGTAAGAGAGGGAGAGCAACAGTCTCTCCTCTCAGTGTCTAGGTCCTCTGAACAAACCCCATTTGGCAGGACCGAATTGCTGTCTCTTGCTGGGCAGATTATGGTCCCTGGCCAATCCACTGGCCACCAACCAACCAACCAATCGAACCAAATCCCTCCAATCTCTCGGGTGCCATAAAGTCGGAGTTCCTCTGTTCAAAATCTAAATCTTCATAGTACAATGTACTATTTTGCAACTGTTGAGTTCCTCGCTCTCCCTGCTCGACTTAAAGGTATGTCTCCATTAACGATCCATGGACCGAAACGATAACGACAAAGTAAAAGAAATAGGAAATATGAGAATCAACAGGAAGAGCCCTTACACACAGTCTCTTCCAACAGACAGGGTCTATGTCCTGCAACGGTGACCAAAGGCAGATTGGTCTCCTGCCCTCAGTAGCAGTACTGGGTGATCTGAGGATCACAGGGCACTGTATCACAATCTGATATGTATTACTATACACACCTTGCAAATAAACTTAACCATTTGACATTATCAAAATCCGTCTTTCTTAGACATGGCTTGTACACGACAAATGCTGCATAGAATGTTATCATTATTATGAGCACAAGAATTGCAAAAAACATAGTGCTATACTGCTACTGGTTAAATAAGATGGTTCAATAACACTGTGCTAATCATATTGTGGGCGAAGTATAACATTTGAGTTGAGGAGGCAGTGGCATAGTGGTATTGTCGCTGGACTAGTAATCCAGAGACCCAGGGTCGTGCTCTGGGCACCCGGGTTCGAATCCCACCATGGCAGATGGTGAAATTTGAATTCAACAAAAATCTGGAATTAAAAGTCCAGTGATGACCATGAAGCCATTGTCGAATGGTTCACTGATGTCCTTTAGGGAAGGAAATCTACCATCCTGGTCTGGCCTACATGTGGCTCCAGACCCACAGCAGTGTGATTGACTCTTAAATGCCCTCAGGGATGGGCAATAAATGCTGGTCCAGCCAGCGGCGCCCACAACCCGCAAATTAATTTTTTTTTTAAATGAAAGTTATATCTTTATTTCAGCAATATTTTCAGAGGTTTGCAACCTCACTTAAAGCATGTTCACCAACGTCCTTATTTAGCAGCATTTATGTTGTGAAACCAATAGTGTGCAACAAAATATTTAGCCTGTGTGAAGAGAGGGAAAAATTTCACAGCTGAACAGCATCAATACAGAATTTATCTTGGTTCCTACCTCATTGGATGCAAGTCAAACATTGGAGGCTGAAGTTCAGCTAGCTCAATACCAGTTATGCCGACTGCCCAGATGTCACACAATTGGTTGTATCCACCTTTCCTCTCCACAGCTGCAACCTCTGGGGCCATCCTAGACAACAAATGAAGTTCACAAATTAAACTTAACTTTTGCCTGCACACTTTCACACAAAATATAAATGAAAACAAAATATTTTCCCCAATACCTTCATTCTCATACTTAATTCAATATTTGGGAGTTTCCTTCCACCATAAATTCTATAGTGGTCTGCAGCTAATTCTACAAATAAAATAATCAAATTGGCAATTTTGTATTTCACAGAAGAATCAGCTTCATTAGTGTTGGTCAATAATATGGTGGTGTGTGAAGTAAATATGTGTCACTCATTCACCTCAATAAGCACTAATGGAGTCATCTTCTCAAAGTCCATGTGATCAATCCTCACCGGGAATGAGCATGAGACCTTAGACATGGAAGTGGAGCAAAGCAGAAGTTTCTGCACAGCCATGCTGACTCTTACAACGTACACAGCCTATGAAGTAGGATTCAGATGTTTGTGGATTTGCTGTATATGTGGCAGGAAGACCTACTGCAAATCTGGATGAAAGCCAATGGAAATAACTGTCATCTTCCTTAATGAACGTAAAAATATAACTGCATTTAGATCTGCATTTAATTCCTGCCTGATTACTGAAAAAGATAGAGAGTATTAACAATATTTTTTTAGCAGGAAAAATAAACCACCAGGCCTCATAGTTACACAAGTTAAGCAGATGACATTTAATAAAAAGAAACTTCAGAAGAATCTTTTTGGTGTGATGGGCATCCGTACTTGACTTAAATCCTGAAATGTGGCGCTTGTAGAATATTAAATAAGATTACTTGCCATGTGGAGAATTCAGCATTCTTCAAATGATAACATCCTTCAAACAACATAGGAACTTTTTTGTTGCTTCTGAGGAATTAAGGCCTCAATATGGCCTCATACCCAAAATTCAAAAGCCTACAATCGGAATAAGAAGCTCTCTGTGGTTGATGAGCTAAAACAGCCTCCTGCCCATAAAGGAAATGAGCCAACAAGGCCTGAAGGGTCAGTAGGGTGAAGGGTGGGTAGAGTGTGACATGCCATAATTTAATGAATAATGAAGATCACAAAAGATAGTCTATCATTCAGGTATCTTTCTAACTTTGTAGAAACTATACCAAAGTAGCACTTCAGAAAGGTGCACTGCTGCTCCTAACAAGATCTGCCAAAAAGCTTGCCCATGTTAGCCAAAAGTAACCAGCAAAATGAAGGGCACCACACATACAATGCTTAGTTAAATAGCAACAGTGGAGCATACTCTACTATCCACCTGGCTATGTCTCAAAAGCTATTCAACTAAATGCCAGGACCCCGCATAAAGTTCCAAGTGTGATGTACAAAAGAAGGGGGGAGAAGACCCTTGGGTGTATCTTAGGAATTGCTCTATCCTCATGACTGTCTCTGATGGTTCATGGGCGACTACAAATGGCAGCCATTTACACACATACGCTGGTCTTCAGATCTGGCTCAAATATAACGCATATATTCTAGAACATAAACAATCTTCGAATGCAAGGAGAATAGATCCAGCTGCACAAACTTTCTAACTGATAAAGGTTTTTGGAGGCACTTTACATAACAAAGAAGAAAAACACAAAAAAACCACCGAGGTAACAGCAAACAGTCAAAACATTCTTACACCTCCCCCAACAATCTCCCCCCACCCCGGACTCTGCCCGCTGTCACGCCAATGCCTCCCCCGCTTTTTAACTTTTAACCCAATCCAAACAGAAAAAAGAACCCCCCCCGTGCCAACAACTCAATACTCCTTAAAGAAGCAGAGGAACAGCTTCCACCTGAAGGTGAATCCCTCTTCTACACTCCTGATGGCAAACTTTGTTTTCTCTAAATGCAAGAACGCTGCCAAATCGTTCACCCATACCCCTGTGCTCGGTGGCTCAGTCTCGCCAGCACAACAAAATCCATCTCCGGGCTATCAGGGAGGCAAAGGTCAATACATTAGCCTCTCTCTCCACCTGGACCCTCCAACACCCCACCAGATATTGCCACCTCTGGATTCGGAACTCCCGTTAACCCCAAAATCTTCAACATTATATCTGCAAATCCCGTTCAAGACCCCCTCAACCTCAGACACGCCCAAAACATATGAACACGGTTCGACGGCCTCCTTGCACACCACTCACACCTATCCTCCACCCCTAATCCTGGACATCGTCATATTGGCCTTGCATTTAAACTGGATGAGACTTAGCCTTGCACACGTCGAGGACGCATTAACTCTCCGCAAAGCCTCGCTCCATACACCAACCCCCAGCGCCCCACCCAGTACCTCCTCCCACTTACGCTCAACTCCTCCAATGCGGCACTCTCTCTCTTCAACAGCTCCCCATACATAGCTGCGGCAGAAGAGGATTCTGAGAGAAGTCAACTCTAACCCAAAAAAAGGGACAGAGAGTTGCTAGATTTTTAAAAATAGTTTATAGGCTATAAGGTACTGGGAACCTGACTACAGCTGCAAGAAAGAAATCGAACCATGACATCACAGTCAGCAGGTAAGTGATTGGCTGGTGACTGGTAAGTAGTTTTTTATTTTTTATTTTCTATTTTCTTTTCTCTTATTCTCTCTTGGCATTGTTGTAACGTTAATTTAAGAGTTAAGTCATGGCAGGAGATCACAGACGCGTGTCATGCTCCTCCTGCGCGATGTGGGCATTCAGGGACTCTTCCAGTGTCCCCGACTCCTTCACGTGCAGGGGTGTCTCCAACTGCAGCTCCTGTCAGTACACTTGTCGGCTCTGGAGCTGCAGATGGATTCACTTTGGAGCATCCGTGATGCTGAAGAAATCGTGGACAGCACGTTCAGTAAGTTGGTCACATCGCAGATAAAAATTACTGAGGAAGATAAGGAATGGGTGACCACCAGACAGAGGAAGAGTAGGAAGGCAGTGCAGGGGTCCCCTGCGGTCATCTCCCTCCAAAACAGATTTACCATTTTGGATATTATTGGGGCAGATGGCTCACCAGGGAAAGGCAGCAGCAGCCAGATTTATAGCATCGTGGCTGGGTCTGCTGCGCAGGAGGGCAGGAAAAATAGTGGCAGAGCTATAGTGACAGGGGATTAAATTGTAAGGGAAATAGATAGGCATTTCTGCGGCCGCAAACGAGACTCCAGGATGGTGTGTTGCCTCCCTGGTGCAAGACTCAAGGATTTCTCAGAGCAGCTGCAGGGCATTCTGGAGGAGCACAGTAAACAGCCAGCTGTCGTGATGCATATAGGCACCAACAATATAGGCACAAAACGGGATGATGTCCAACAAGCTGAATTTAGGGAGTTAGTGTTAAACGGAAATGATGTAGTTGGGATTACGGAGACCCGACTCCAGGGTCTCCAAGGATGGGAACTCAACATCCAGGGGTATTCAATATTCAGGAAAGATAGAAGGAAAAGAAAGCAGGACCTCAAAGGTAGTAATCGCAGGGTTGCTACCAGTGCCATGTGCTAGTCAGAGTAGAATGGCAGGATAGCAAACATGAATATGTGGTTGAGGGATGGTGCAAGAGGGAGGGATTCAAATTCCTGGGACATTGGAACCGGTTCTGGGGAAGGTAGGACCAGTACAAACCGGACGGTCTGCACCTGTGCAGGACTGGAATCAATGTCCATGGGGGAGTGTTTGCTAATGCTGTTGGGGAGTGTTTAAACTAATATGTTCAGAGGGTGGGAACCGATGCAGGAAGTCGGAGGGAAGTAAGGTAGGGACAGAAACAAAAGGCAGTAAAGGGAAAAGTGGAAGGTAGAGAAACAGAGACAAAAATCAAAAAGGGCCACATTACATCATAATTCTAAAAGGGCAATAAATGTCAAAAGAAACAAGCCTGAAGGCCCTGAGGCTCAATGCGAGGAGCATTTTCAATAATGAAAAATGAAATGAAAATCGCTTATTGTCACAAGTAGGCTTCAAATGAAGTTACTGTGAAAAGCCTCTAGTCGCCACATTCCGGCGCCTGTTCGGGGAGGCTGATACAGGAATCGAACCGTGCTGCTGGCCTGCCCTTGTCTGCTTTCAAAGCCAGCGATTTAGCCCTGTGCTAAACAGCCCCTGCAAAGGTTGGTGAATTAACTGCTCTGACAATCATTAACGGAAATTATGTAGTTGGGATCACGGAGACCCGACTCTAGGGCGTCCAAGGATGGGAACTCAACATCCAGGAGTATTCAATATTCAGGAAAGATAGAAGGAAAGGAAAGAGAGGTGGGGTAGCGTTGCTGGTTAAAGAGGAGGTTAACGCAATAGTAAGGAAGGACATTAGCTTGGGCGATGTGCAATCAGTATGAGTGGAGCTGCGGAACACAAAAGGGCAAAAAATGTTAATGGGAGTTGTGTACACACCACCAAAGAGTAGTTGTGAGGTTGAGGATGGCAACAAACAGGAAATTAGAGATGCATGGAGTATGAGTAAGCGGTTATTATGGGTGACTTCAATTTGCGTATTGATTAGGCTAACCAAACTGGTAGCAATGCAATGGAGAAGGATTACCTGGAATGTATAAGGGATAATTTTCTCAACCAATATGTTGAGGAACCAATTAGAGAGCAGGTCATCCTAGACTGGGTATTGTGCAATGACAAAGGATTAATTCAAATGTTTTGGTGAGCGATCCTTTTTGAAGAGTGGCCATAATATGGTAGAATTCTTAATTAAAGTGGAGAACTACAGTTAAGTCTGAGACTAGGGTCCTGAACTTAAAGAAAGCTAACTTTGATGGTATGAGACATACATTGGCTAGGATAAGCTGGCAAAGGATACTTAAGGGGTTGACGGTGGATAGGCAATGGCAGACATTTAAAGAACACGTGGATGAACTTCAACAATTGTATATCCCTGTCTGGCTCAAGAGTACGACAGGGAAGGTGACTCAACCATGGCTAACAAGGGAAATCAGGGATAGTGTTAAAGCCAAAGAGGAGGCATATAAATTGGCCAGAAAAAGGAGCAAGTCTGAAGAACTAGGAGAAATTTGAAATTCAGCAGAGGAGAACAAAGGGTTTAATTGGTTGGGGAAAATTAAATACGAGAGAAAAAGAAAGCTTGCAGAAAACAAGAACTGACTGCAAAAGCTTCTGTAGATATGTGAAGGGAAAAAGACTGGTGAAGACAAACATAGATCCCTTACAGTTAGAATCAGGTGAATTCATAATGGGCAACAAAGAGATGGTAGACCAGCTGAACAAATACTTTGGATCTGTAATCAGCGAGGACAAATAACCTTCCGGAAATGTTAGGGGGCAGAGGATCTAGCATGAAGGAGAAACTGAAGAAAATCCTTATCAGTCAAGAAATTGTATTGGGGAAATTGATGGGATTAAAACCCAATAGGTCCCCAGGGCCTGATGCTCTGCATCCCAGAGTACTTGAGGAAGTGGCCCAAGAAATAGTGGATGCATTGGTGATCATTTTCCAGCATTCTATATACTATGGAAGTTCCAATGGATTGGAGGGTAGCTAATGTAACCCCACTTTTTAAAAAAGGAGGGAGAGAAAACGGGGAATTATAAACCGGTTAGCCTGACATCAGTGGTGGGGAAAATACTGGAGTCAATTATTGAGGATGAAATAACTCAGCATTTGGAAAGCGAGGACAGGATTGGTCAGAGTCAGCATGGATTCACTGAAGAGAAATCATGCTTGACAAATCTTCTGGACTTTTTTGAGGATGTGACCAGTAGAATGGACACGGGTGAACCAGTGGATGTTGTGTCTCCGGACTTTCAAAAAGCTTTTGACAAGGTCCCATACAAGAGATTAACGAGCAAAATTAAAGCTCACGGTATTGGGGATAAGGTATTAACATAGTTGGAGAACTGGTTGGCAGATAGGAAGGAGAGAGTGGGAATAAACGGGTCCTTTTCAGAGTGGCAGGCAGTGACGAGTGGGGTACCGCAGGGTTCAGTGTTGGAACCCCAGCTGTTCACAATATACATAAATGATTTGGATGAGGGTATTGCATGCAATATCTCCAAATTTGCAGATGACACTGAGCTGGGTGGCAGTGTGTATTGTGAGGAAGATGCAAAGAGGCTGCAGGGTGACTTGGATAGGCTACTTGAGTGGGAAAATCCAATATAATGTGTGTAAATGTGAGGTTATCGACTTTGGAAAAAACAGGATGGCAGATTATTATCTGAATGGTGGCAGTCTAGGAAAAGGGGAAGTGCAACGATACCTGGGTGTCATGGTGGAACGTCACCGAAGGTTGGCATGCAGACACAGCAGGCAGTGAGGAAAGCTAACGGCTTGCTGGCCTTCATAGCGAAAGGATTTGAATATAGGATTAGAAATGTTTTGCTGCAGTTATAGAGGCCTGGTGACGTCACACTTTGTGTGTTGTGTGCAGTTTTGGCCTCCTAGTTTGAGGAAGGACCTTCTTGCTATTGAGGGTGTCCAGTGAAGGTTCACCAGACTAATTCCCGGGATGGCAGGACTGACATATGAAGAAGGACTGAGCTTGTACTCACTGGAGTTTAGAAGAATGAGAGGGGATCTCATAGAAACATATAAAATCCTGATGGGACTGGACAGGCCAGATGCGGAAAGAATGTTCCCAATGTTGGGGGCGTCCAGAACTAGGGGTCACAGCCTAAGAATAAGGGGAAGCTAAGATGAGGAAGAACTTCTTCTCTCAGAGTTGCGAACTTGTGCAATTCTCTACCACAGATAGCAGTTGGGGCCAGTTTGTTGGATATTTTCAACAGGGAGCTGGACATGGTCCTTGCGGCTAACGGGACCAAGGGGTATGGAGAGAAAGCGGGAGTGGCACACTGAATTTGCATGATCAGCCACGCTAAATTGGCCAATAATTGGGGGAAAATAAGAATTGAGTACACTAAATTTATATTTTAAAATAGTGCATGTCTCGGCAGCACGGTGGCGCAGTGGGTATCACTGCTGCCTTACAACGCCGAGGTCTCTGGTTCGATCCCAGCTCTGGGTCACCGTCCATGTGGAATTTGCACATTCTCCCCATATTTGCGTGGACTTCGCCCCCACAACCCAAAGATTTGCAGGCTAGATGGATTGGCCATCCTAAATTGCACCTTAATTGGTAAAAATGAATTGGGTACTCTAAATCTATTTTTAAAAATAGTGCATGTCACAGATGTTCAACAAGGATGAGAAATTAAAATGGATTCATTGATTTTAGAAACTTTATTCACTATAACAAAGGCACATAGACTGAAAGGTACCCTGCAAGATATATTTGAGCCAATGTATTCAAAAGATGTTTGTTTCTGTATTTACAGTTCGGTACATTAAGAATACCATGTTTATTTTAACATTTATATTTGTGAAATTGATGGCATTTGATGCTAAAGACACAAAGAAAATTATAAGAAAAAATCGTAAACATTACCAATATGGAGTCCCAATAAATGACTTCCTTTTTGCTATAGTTGCAGTAATCTGTGCAGAAACTCCAAAATCAGCTGAAATGTGAATGGTAGATTATTAGTACATGAACAATATTTGGCAATTTTGATCAATGGTAGAGAGATAATTTTAGATTATAGCCCTTTCACTCTTCCCTGATTGGTCAGTGCTCTGGATCTGTATCATTAATACATGCTCAGCTTCATACTGTAACTAACGTGATATCAGATTACCATATGCTTTGGTTTTGTTTATAGCACTTTCACCTCGAGTCAGATGGTTTCAGATTCAAGTCTCCTTCCAGGACCCGAGTGCAAAAATCATGGCAGATACTCTAGTACATTTGTGAAGAAGTTTTGCACTGTTGGATGCACATCTTTCCGATGAGATGTTTGCCCTCTCTGGTGGATGTAAAAGATTCCATGGCACAATTCTGAGTCAGCACAGGGGAATAATCCTCTGTGTCCTGGCAAATATTTATCTATCCCTCAACCAACATCACAGGAAAAGATTATCTGGTCATTATTACCGTGCTGTTTTTAGGAGCTTCCTGCGCACACATTGGCTGCCGGGATTCCCATGTTACAACAATGCCTACACTTTAAACAGAGCTCATTGTAAAGCACTTTGAGCTGTTCAGTGGTCATGAAAGTTATTACATAAAGCAAACCTTTCTTTCTTTTAAAAAGCTAACATAAGACAATGCTGTACCATTTCCACCCATTGATGACTGAAGTGCCTTGGGTCGCTCAGAACTATATACATAGTTAGGGGCTGTTTAGCACAGGGCTAAATCGCTGGCTTTGAAAACAGACCAAGGCAGGCCAGCAGCACGGTTCAATTCCCGTAACAGCCTCCCCGAACAGGCGCCGGAATGTGGCCACTAGAGGCTTTTCACAGTAACTTCATTTGAAGCTTACTTGTGACAATAAGCAATTTTCATTTCATACTCACATGAATATGATTGATATTTGTTAGAATAATCCTCAGCCCTAAATATCAGGAGTATAATAAAGTTGGACACATCAAGCACCTTTATCTAAGGATTAATGATCAGCAGTCTGTTTTACTGAACATCTGCCATTAGAAGTTTCCACATTAACCTCAAAGAAAATCAACCTTTTGAAATTGAAAAAGCAGAGAAAGAACATTGCATATTTAAAAACAATGAACATCACTTCATGTACAAGAGAATTCAGTTAATTAACCATTTCATCTTTTGAGGAAGTCTCAGTCCAAATTCAGCACTCATTAGAAAAGCTTAATATATTTTGTTTATTACATGTTAGCTGATGTAGAATTTGTAGTAAAGAAACAAATCCCCCTTGCAGAACACATGCAGGTAGAAGATGACTGGGCCACCTTTTGGTAGTTTCCTTTCTGTAATTCTGGAGCTAATAGTTATTTTTCTTTCATAATCTGAACTAATACAGTCCTTTTTCAAAATTTGCCATGGTTTTTGTTCCAACACCCCTGTTTGTACTCTTCTACGCAGTAAGAAATGTTGGCTGAATTTCCTGGCACAGACACGGTGGACCAAATGGTCTCCTTCTGTGCCATCGATTTCATGAGTCTCTGATTGCTGTTTTCCATTTTCTATCGACACCCTCAACTTCAAATTCTGTCTGTCTTCAAATCCTGTGCCTGACAGAAATAACATGCCCAGATCTCAAAAACTATTTTAAGAGCCCAATTTAATATGTATTGAAGAATTCTAACTATCCATTGAGCAATGCTTATGATCAAGTATTCCAGGCTCATGTATTTGCTTTGTTTGGCCCCTTGTTCCACATTGTAACCAATCACTGTTTGTCGATGCACTATTTGTCAATGCACTCTGTCGATTATTCCTTTTTTGTCTACCATGTACGTACTGTGTACATTCCCTTGGCCACAGAAAAACACTTTTCACTGTGCGTCGGTACATGTGTCAATAAATCAAATCAAATCAAGTTACTAATTCTAAAGCAAAGAAAAAGATTATTCTTACCTAATTTCACATGGCCATTATCGGTCAGAAGAATATTTGCTCCCTTTAATGATAAAATAATCCATATTAAAATTCAATAGGTTTGAATAAGTTTCTTAAATTTTGAACCAATTTTATTTAGATTAGAGTAAAAATACATATTCCGAATAGACATTAAAACAGCAGGACCAAATTGTTGAGATTGACAATGTTTCTGCATGCATCAAAGGTTTTCTTCATGGCCACTACCTCCCTGGTCTGTTAGCCAATTGCTTCTCACAACATATGATAAGTCTTTTTCCCATAGCTTTTTTTTGGGAGGTTAGCTGTTACAGTGAGACTAGTAGTAGCACACTCAGTGGTGAAAGAAATTTCATATCATGGCCATTTTTAAACAATTCCTGCTCAGGAATATGAAACAATTTTAACCAGGGAACAAAAAAACTGCTCCAGGTGGAAATCTGAAATTTTGTCAGAAAACGCTGTGGCAGCAATTGATTAAAATTTGACAGGTGGACACAAGGATCTGGCACGGCTCTAGAGGGTTACTAGATAGTCAGGAAGGAACTCAAAAATGGACTTAGGAGAGCTAGAAGGGGGCATGAAAAAGCCCTGGTGGGAAGAATTAGGGAAAACCCCAAGGTTTTTCTTGATCAGAATGAGAGTAGGGCCAATCAGGGATAGTGGAGGGGACTTGTGGCTCGAGTCTGAGGAGACGGTGGCGGCCCTAAATGAATATTTTGCTTCAGTATTCACTGGAGAGAGGGACCTTGTTGCTCATGAGAACAGTGTGAAGCAGGTTAATAGATCCAAACAGGTTGATATTAAGGAGGATGTGCTAGAAAGTTTGAAAAGCATCAGAATAGATATGTCCCCTGGGCCTGACGGAATGTACCCAAGGTTATTACGGGAAGTGAGGGAGGAAATTGCTGCACCGTTGGCGATGATCTTTGCGCCCTCACTCTCCACTGGAGTAGTACCGGATGATTGGAGGGAGGAGAATATTGTTCCCCTATTCAAGGAAGGGAATATGAAATCCCTGGAAATTACAGACCCATCAGTCTTACGTCTGTGGTGAGCAAAATATTGGAAAGAATTCTGAGAGATAGGATTTATGATTATTTAGAAAAACATTGTTTGATTAGAGATAGTCAGCATGGCTTTGTGAGGGGCAGGTCATGCCTCCCAAGCCTCATTGAATTCTTTGAGGATGTGACAAGGCACATTGATGAAGGTCGGGCAGTGGATGTGGTGTATATGGATTTCAATAAGGCATTTGATAAGATACCCCATGGTAGGCTCATTCAGAAAGTTAGGGGGCTTGGGATACAGGGAAATTTGGCTGTCTGGATACAGAAATGGCTGGCCGAAAGAAGATAGCGAGGGGTAGTGGATGGAAAGTATTCTGCCTGGGGGTCAATGACCAGTGGTGTCCCACAAGGATCTGTTCTGGGACCTCTGCTCTTTGTGGCTTTTATAAATGACTTGGATGAGGAAGTGGAAGGGTGGGTTAGTAAGTTTGCCGATGACACAAAGGTTGGGAGAGTTGTAGATAGTGTTGAGGGCTGTTGTAGGTTACAACAGGACATTGACAGGATGGAAAGCTGGGCTGAGAAGTGGCAGATGGAGTTCAACCTAAATAAATATGAAGTGATTCATTTTGGAAGGTCGAATTTGAATGCTGAATACAGGGTTAAAGGCAAGATTCTTGGAAGTATGGAGGAACAGAGGAATATTGGGGTCCACGTACATAGATCCCTCAAAGTTGCCACCCAGGTTGATAGGGTTGTTAAGAAGGCGTATGGTGTGTAGGCTTTCATTAACAAAGGGATTGAATTTAAGAGCCTTGAGGTTTTGTTGCAGCTTAATAAAACCCTAGTTAGACCACACTTGGAACATTGGGTCCAGCTCTGGTCGCCTCATTATAGGAAGGATGTGGATGCTTTGGGGAGGGTGCAGAGGAGATTTACCATGATGCTGCCTGGACTGGAGGGCATGTCTTATGAAGAAAGATTGAGGGAGCTAGGGCTTTTCTCACTGGAGCGAAGAAGGAAGAGAGGTGACTTGATAGAGGTGTACAAGGTGATCAGAGGCATGGATAGAGTGGATAGCCAGAGACTTTTCCCCAGGGCGGAAATGGCTGTCCCGAGGGGACATAATTTTAACGTGATTTAAGGAAGGTATAAGGGAGATGTCAGAGGTAGGTTCTTTACACAGAGAGTGGTGGATGCGTGGAATGCACTGCCAGCAGGGGTGGTGGAGTCTGAGTCATTAGGGACATTTAAGCGACTCTTGGAGAGGCACATGGACAGCAGTAAATTGAAGGGGTGTAGGTTAGGTTGACCTTAGATTAGGGTAAATGGTCGGCACAACATCGTGGGCCGAAGGGCCTGTACTGTGCTGTACTGTTCTATGTTCTAAAGCAACATTGTGACTAGTTTTGGATGATGTTGAAGTCTGTAACTTCAATACCTTTTTCAGCTTGCTGACATGGCCCTTAACATTTATGACAACTTGCAGTGAGATTGTGGTCTACACAGAAAATAACATCTTCTCCTCACTGAAGACTTTGTGTGGCTAAACCTTATACCATGTTGGCAGTTTGACTCATCACCAAATCTCATCTCAGTCTAACTTCCTGATGCTCTGGCATGGCTTCTCCTTTGAGTATCACTCTTGTTCCTTTAATCTTCTTTAAAATCTTTGTGCTCTACCATTCACTCAATCCCACACCAGGTTCATCATGTAGTTAAACTCGCTTTTTACTCAACTTCTGCATGAGCAACTTCTCAACCTCTATGATTTCAACCTCCATCGCCATCCTCCCTTCACCTCTCCAACCATCACCATGGCCACCCCTCGACTCTTCAATTTCACATGGCCTCTCTATTTCCATCATTGAACAATAGACAAAGCCATCTCTAATAATTTTGCTGTTTCCTTCTCTGTCCACCCCCCAGAATAAAAACTCTCCCAAGTCACTTGCCATACCACTGAAATTCTTTAGCCTTCTATTCACCACAAATCTTCTCGAGCTCAATTACACATAGGCATCCACTTTTGATTACTTAGTCTCCAGCAAAATCCATTCTCTCTCCCGTCCTATTTATTCCCCTGGTTTAGCATTCATCTTTCCTCCATTAAGTACAAGGGGCACAAACTTGAATGCATATATCACATGACTAGTTTCATCGCCAGATATTGCTGGACCACAAAGAATTAGCAGGTCTTGCTCTTTGCTGCGCAAACTGCTCACTTCATCACTTGCAATGCTAACACCAAGCTCCATTTCTCCATGCCCGACAGTCTCCAAAAAAACACCCCTCCACATTGCTCCTTTTTCTCTCACCTTCAGTGTGGGAGAAAATAAAGGAGTTTTGATCCCAAGATTGAGACCACCTGTTCAAACTCCCTCTGTTGCATCGGCCTCTTCGCCTTTGCCTTCGATCTTAATTTTTCTCCAGCATTCCTCTCATCTCCCCAATGCCCTCCCATGCTCATGATATCCATCTTCTGCTCTCTTGACTTTCCCATTAAGCTGTTGACCAGTCAACCTTCGTTCCTGATCTCCATATTGTTAACAGTTCCCTCTCCTGGGACTTCCTTCTCTTCAAAGCCGCCGTCACCTTTCCTTCAAAGGAAACTCTTGACCTCTCTGCCCTCATTAAACACTGCACCTTCTGAAACCTTTATTTCCACTCCAAAGTTCTAAGAGTTGACGCCCCAAAGTACTGTTTTCCGCTGTTCAATGTTTGACCCCCATCCCTCCACATAACAAGTTGTTTCCCTGTCAAAGCTCATAATCAGCTCTGGGCCAGTATTTGTTGTGCATCTCTATTTGCCTTGAGATGGTGGTGGTGAGCTGCCTTCTTGAACAGCTGCAGTCCATGTGTTGTCGATACATGTGCTATTAGGGAGGGAGCTCCAGGATTTTGACCCTGAGACAGTGAAGGAATGTCGATATATTTCCAAGCCAGGATGGTGAGTGACTTGGAGGGGACTTCCAGGTGGTGGTGTTCCCATGTATCTGCTGCCCTTCGTCTTCTAACGGTTGTGGTTGTGGAAGGTGTTGCCTAAAGTGCCTTGATGAGTCCCTGCAGTGCATCTTGTAGATGGTATATATTGCTCATTGCTGCTACAGTCCTTTGATGGTGGGGGGAGTGAATGTTTGTGTATGGGGTACCAATCAACTGGGCTACTTTGCCTGGATGATGTAGAGTTTCTTGAGTGTTGTGTGTTTGACTCGCCCTCAACCAGGCATGTGGAGAGTATTCCATCACACTCCCGACTAGTGCCTTGTAGATGGTGGACAGGTTTTTGGGAGTCTGGAAGCATATTACTCGCTGCAGGATTCCTGGCCTCTGATCTGCTCTTATAGCCACAGTATTTATATGGCTAGCCCAGTTCAGATTCTGGTCAATGGTAACCCCTCGGATGTCGTTTTTATTTGTTTAAATTTAGAGTACCCAATTTGTTTTCCAATTTAGGGGTAATTTAGTGTGACCAATTCATCTACTCTGCACATCTTTTGGGTTGTGGGGGTGAGACCCATGCAGACACGGGGAGAATGTGCAAACTCCACATGGGCAGTGACCCAGGACCGGGATCAAACCCGGGTCCTCAGCGCCATGAGGCAGCAGTGCTAACCATTGCGCCACCGTGCTGCCCTTTACCCTCAGGATGTTGATAGTCGGGGATTCAGTGATGGTAATTCCATTGAATGTCATGGGGCGTTGATTTGATTCTCTCTTATTGGAAATGGTCACTGCCTGGCACTTTTGTGGCACACGTGTTACTTGCCACTCATCAGCACAAGGGTATTCAGTATTTCGGAAAGATAGATTGAAAGAAATAGGAGGTGGTTTGACTTTGCTGGTGAAAAAAGGGATCAATGTTGTAATGAGAAATGATATAACTACTGGAGATCAAGATGTGGAATCAGTCTGGGTAGAAATAAGAAATAGCCAAAGGAAGAGTCCCCAGGTAGGACTAATCTATAGATCCCCAACAGTAGCACCACAGTGGGGCAAGTGTAAACCAGGAAATACTGGGGGCTTGTAAGAAAGGTACAGCAATAATCATGGGTGATTTTAATATGCACATAGACTGGATTAATCAAATTGGCAAGGGGGGCCTGGGGGCAGAGTTAATTCAATGTATTAGAGATTGTTTCTTGGAACAATATATTATGGAACCAACCAGGGATTGTGTCATGAGGAGGATAACTTGATGACCTCACAGTTAAGAATCCTCTGGGGAATAGTGACCATATGGTAGAATTCAAAATTCAGTTGGGGGCGAGAAAGAGGAGTCCCACACTTGCATTCTAGAATTAAACAAAGGAAATTACATAGGCATAAGGACAAATTTGGCCTGCATACAGTGGACATGAAGGCTAAAAGGTAAGAGAGCAGAAGAGCGGTAACAGTTGTTTACGGAGATACTCAGTTCCTTGCAACTAAAATATATTCCAGAGAGGAAGAAAAATTGGAAGAGGGGTAAAAAGCAGCCATGACTAGGCAAGGAGGATGAGGACAATATAAAGACAAACTTAGGTATACCATGTTGCAACGGCCAGTGGCAGACTGGAATATTGAGAAACTTTCAAACATAAACAAAGGGTTCCTAAAAAAGAAGCTACAGTAAATTAAGAAAGCTAGTGCAAAATATCAAAAAGGATAGCAAAAGCTTGTGTAAGTATATAAAAGGAAGTGAGTTGCTAAAGTGAACGTTGGTCTCTTGGAAGATGAAACCGAAGAGTTAATAGTAGGGAACACAGAGATGCTAAATCAATATTTTGCCTCAGTTTTCATGGTGAATGACACTAGTACTGTCCCTATAGAAATGGGTAATTCAGAGGTAAGAGAACGGGTGGATCTTAGAACAATCAGCATTAATAGGGAAACAGTACTCAACAAAATATTGGGATTGAAGGCAGATAGGTCCACAGGGCTTGATGACCTACATCCTAGGGTGTTAATGAAGTGGCAGTGGAGATAGTGGATCCATTCGTTATAATATTCCAAAAGTTGCTGGGCATGGGAACGGTTTCAGTGGATTGGAAAAATGCTAATGTTACGCCCTTATTCAAAAAGGGAGGGAGGCAGAATGTAGGAAATTACAAACCAGTTGGTTTAATATCTGTAGTTAGGAAATTGCTAAGAGTCCATTTTTAAGGAAGAAATACCAGGACATTTGGAAAGTCAGGATGCAATCCAGAGTCAGGATTGTTTTATGACGGGTAAATCACGTTTGACTATTTTGCTAGAGCTATTCGAAGATATAACAAGCAAAGTGGATAATGGAGATCCTGTAAATGTAGTATATATGGACTTCTGGAAGGCCTTTAATAGGGTGCCACACAGAAGATTACAACACAAGGTTAGACCACATGGGTTAGTGATAATTTATTAGCTTGGATAGAAGATTGGCTGATGGACAGAAGACAGTTTTGGGATAAATGGGTCTTTTTTCTGGATGACAAGATGTAATTAGTGGCTGCCGTAGTGTTCAGTCCTGGGGCCCCAACTATTTACAATCTATATTAATGACTTGGATACAAGGATAGACTGTTGTATAGCCAAATTTGCAGGTGATACTAAATAGGTGAGACAGTGAACTGCAATGAGGAATTAAGAACCGTACAAATGGATATAGATAGATTAGGTGGGTGGGCCAAAACGTGGCAGATGGAGTTTAACGTGGATACGTGTGAGGTCATCCATTTTGGACAGAAAAATGGAAAGGCAACTTATTATCTAAATGAGGAGAGACTTCAGGATGCTCCGATGCAGAGGGATCTGGATGTCCTTGTGCAGAGTTGCAGAAAACTAGCATGTAGCTACAGCAGGTAATAAAGAAAGCGAATGGAATGTTAGCATTTAGAGCTAAAAGAATAGAGTGTAAAGGTAAGGAACTGTTGTTGCAATTGTACACGGCATTGGTGAGACTGCACCTGGAGTATTGAGCATGGTTTTGGTCTCTTTATTTGAGGAAAGATATGGTGGCATTGGGGGCAGTTCAGAGGACGCTCGCTGGATTGATTCCAGAGATTAGAGGTTTGTATTATGAAGAGAGGTTGGGCAGTTTAGGCCTATACTCTCTAGAGTTTATACGAATGAGGAGAGATCAAATTGAGGTATACAAGATGATAAATGGTATGGATAAAGTAGACATGGAGTGGAACCTTCCTCTTGAGGAGCATTCTAGAACGAGAGGTCATAGTCTCAGGATAAGGGGTAGCAAATTTAAAACAGAGATGAGGAGAAACCACTTCTCCCAAAAGGTCGCGAATCTGTGGAAGTCGTGAACCCAGAGTGCTGGGACACTGAGGAAATTTAAGGAGCAGTGAGACAGATTTTTAATGAAAATGAAAATCGCTTATTGTCACAAGTAGGCTTCAATTAAGTTACTGTGAAAAGCCCCTCGTCGCCACATTCCGGCACCTGTTCGGGGAGGCTGGTACGGGAATTGCTAATGGGTTGAAGAGTTACGGAGAACGGGCAATAGTTGAGGAAACAATGAGATCAGCCATGAACGTATTGAACGGTGGAGCAGGTTTGAGAGGCAAAATTGCCTACTTTTGCTCCTAGTTCTTGTGTTCTGAGAAAGAACTATTCTGTCTAACTCCATCTTCCAGCTCTTGATCGGTAGCCCTGTGGGTAACAGCACCCCAGGCATAAATCTTGTGTTCTTGCTTAATATGGGGATTTTTTGGTTAATAAGAGGATCAACGGTTATTCGGGGGGTGGGGAGGCAGGAGAGTGGGGATGAGAAACACATATGGGCACCACAATAGCACAGTGGGTAGCAATGTTTCATCACAGTGCCAGGGTCCCAGGTTCGATTCTCGGCTTGGGTCACTGTCTGTGCGGATTTCCTCCGGGTGCTTCGGTTTCCTCCCACAAGTCCCGAAAGACATGCTGTTAGATCAGGGGTGGGCAAACTACGGCCCGCGGGCCGCATGCGGCCCGCCAAAGGTATTTCTGCGGCCCACCAAATGGGGGGGGGGGGGGGCTTTTGGGTTACTTACTGGTATAGGGTGGATATGTTGACTTGAGTAGGGTGATCATTGCTCGGCACAACGTCAAGGGCCGAAGGGCCTGTTCTGTGCTGTACTGTTCTATGTTCTATATGAGGCGCCCAGGATCATAACCGGGTGAAGTAATTATTTTACTTAATGTACTATGCGGCCCTTTGTGAATTGTGAATTTATGAATGTGGCCCTTGCACGGAAAAGTTTGCCCACCCCTGTGTTAGATGATTTGGACATTCAGAATTCTCCCTCCATGTACCCGAACAGGCGCCTGTATGTGGCGACTGAGGGCTTTTCACAATAACATCATTGCAATGTTAATGCAAGCTTACTTTGACAATAAAAATTATTATTATCAGCCATGATCGAATAGGGAAGGAGACGGGATGAGCCAAATGGCCGAATACATTATGGACTTATGGCCTGGGTATTGTCGAGGTCTAGCTGCTTTTGTATGTTGACTGCTTTAGCGTCTGAGGAGTGACAAATGGTGCTGAACATTGTGCAATGGTCTGCGAACATTTCCACATCTCACCTTATGATGGCAGGAAGGTCACTGATGAAGCAGATGAAGGTGCTTGGTCCTAGGACACTACTCTGCTCTTGCCTATCAGAGAGCCTCCAGCAATGGCTTCTATTCCACTGCGGACAGCACGGTGGCACAGTGGTTAGCCCTCCTGCCTCACAGCACCAGGTGCATGGGTTCAATTCCAACCTTGGGCGACAGTCTGTGTGGAGCTTGCACATTCTCCCCATGACTGCATTGGTTTCCGGTGCTCCAGTTTCCTCCCACAGTCCAAAGATGTGGATTGGCCACACTAAATTGCCCATCGTGTCGAAAAGGTTTTTTTTTTAAATTCCAATTAAGGGGTAATTTAGCGTGGCCAATCCACCTACCCTGCACATCTTTTGGGTTGTGGGGGTGAGACCTACACAGATACAGGGAGCATGTGCAAACTCCACACGGTCAGTGACCCAGGGCCGGGATCGATCCCGGGTCCATGGTGACATGAGGCAGCAGCACGAACCACTGCACCATCATGATGTTGCCAGTGTCCAAATGCTAGGTGCGGTTATGGGGCCTAGGTAAGGTGCCCTTCTGAACAGCCGTGCAGACTCGATGGGCCAAATGGCCTCCTTGTGCACTGTAGGGATTTTATGATTCTATTCCCATATCTACAACATTACCTCTGGAATCCCCAAAACATCAATTTTTTGCCAGCGCCTACTTATAATATAAATACTGTCCCTCAGGAGCATTATCCAACACATATCACTATCTACTCGTATGCTGATGAAAGCCAACATCAGCACTCCCTCCACTGCCTCTACATCGTTAGACAATTTGTTTTGATAGTTCCAGATGAGCATGTTTTCTCCAATTAAATTGAAGACTAAAGCAACTATTTCTGCCCCATGTCACGTTTCCTTGTTCTCAATTCCATCCACCTCGCTGGCCACCATTTCAAGTCAAACTAAATTGTAAGTCATTTGAAATCCCGGCATGAGCTATCGTAGTATTAAATGTATGTCTATATATATGTTTCTGGAACCCACCTCTTCATTCACCTGAGGAAGGAGCTGTGCTCCGAAAGCTAGTGATTCGAAACAAACCTGTTGTGACTCTAACCTGGTGTTGTAAGACTTCTTACTACTCTCTTCTAAAGGAACAAATGGTTTAATGGGAACTCTAGATAAATTTCCGTATGAAAATTGTGTCTGATGTTCAAAGTTAGATCTTGGACACATTTTCTCTTCAAGGGCAGCATTAATAAGAACCGACACCCAAATCATGGCAGAGCCCTTCAATTACTAGAAGTTCCATAAAACCAACTTTCGCCCTTGTGTGCTCATCAAGTTGTTCCTTAGTTGCATACGCATTTCATCCTGACTACTTCTTGTGTTTGAGTTCTACATTCTTAACACACTTTGGATAATCTCCTGAATTTATTGGATTTAATATGACATATTTATGACCCTCTAGTTTTGGTGTCCCCACAAGTGGAAACATCTTTCCTACATCTACACAGCAAATCCCTTCATTATTTTAAATGCCTGAATTTGGTCATCCCACAGCAGCCTCCTCTTTCTTTGAGAATAAAAGCACCCCACAGCCTGTTCTGTCTCATTCCCAATCATTGTCTTCTCAGTTCTGCTATTATCAAACTGAATTTATTTTCTTTAAACAGTTCATCCAGTGCCTCTGTGACCTTTTCACGATTGTAACCATGACTGCATAGTACCCCAAGTGTGGGATAAATGTGAACAGTTCAATGCAAGTTTAATGCAATTTCCCTGCTCTTCCACTCTTATTGCTGCAGAAATTAAGCTTCAAACAAGTGCTAGGTTTGCTTTCCTTTAATGGCTTTATTCAATTCTAGAATTTGTGTATCCGTGCTCCCAGATCCCTTTGGTCCACTTCCCTGTTTAGATTACTAACCAAGTAGTTTGTGGGGCCTCATTCTTCCCATCAAATTGTAAAACCTCACACTTTATGCTGAAATTCATCTGGCAATTACATGCCCATTGTGAAAGTTTATTAATGCCTTTGTGTACTTTGGTGGTGTCTTCCTCAGTCACAGCTGCAAACCCCAATTTGGTGTTGTCTGCAAATATTAAGTCCAATTGTGAATACAGATTATGAATGGTGGGCCTAATACTGAACTTTGTCAAACACCACTTCATATCTTCTGCCTATTTGAACAACTACCCTGAACTCCTCCTGGAGCCAGCTTGATAATTGTTCAGGTGGCCAAAACATTCCCTATTTTTGGTTCATGCAAGTTGCGACTCTGGTGTGAAACTGCTAAATCAATTTACCCAATACCACTGGACAACCTTTTGGGCTCTATCCTGCTGAATGATTTGTTTCCTACTTCAGACATTTGGTAAGCCCTCAGTTGAAATTGAAACCGCATGTGAAGCATTGACAAAGAATGACAGACAATTGAATGTCCGAATATAAAAATACCCTCTTGCATTTTGATCAAACCTTCAGGTCCAATATTGGTGATCTTAATTTGACATGGCGGAGGGTTTGGTGGAGAAAGAAGATAGTTAGGGGACAACTTTATGCTATATGATCTCTCAGAATTAGGAGAAACATTCTGACACTGAAGACATTATAATTTGATGTTAATCTCAACATTTTTTGCTTAATTATCTGGGTTTCAGCTACATATAAATTACTGAAACGAAGAAAGGCAGTTAGCCCCGTTTTCCAAAGTGATCAATAGATAGGAGGGAAGGGTGAAAAGCAGCATTGATAGCATTCCAGAGGACCGGTCTATTGTTCAAGGGACATGGGTTCAAATCATGCCGCTGCAGCTGGTGGAATTTAAGGCACTGGAGTGCGTCCTCGATAGAGTGAGAGAGTTTGGTGAGTTGTGCGAGAAGAAGTAGTTTTCACTCTACTGCAGGGGAAGAAGCAAGCTAATTGGTGAGAATCCGGCAAGTGTTTACGGTCTATTCTTATTTGAAGGTTTAAAATAGTACAGGAATTTGTGGTAAGATTAATAAAAACACATAAAAGAAAATAAATAATTGAACAAAATAATTAAAGCAGGTAAAGATGGCAGGATAGGTGATGTGTCATGGCTGCAGTATGTGGGGCTGCACCCACATCTGCAGTTAGGGTATGTGGCTCAAGGAGCTTCAGCTCAGAGTAACTGAACTGGAGGTTGAGCTGCAGACACTGCAACAATCAGAGAGGGGGAGTTACCTAGACACTTTGTACTCGGTGGCAGTCACACTTAGGATAGAATCTTCAGATTTGGACGGGGTTTCGGGACGGGAAGGGTGCAACTGCAGCTGGAGCAGTAAGGGGACCCAGAGAGCAGGGTGTCAGCCTCTACAATTGTCCAACAGGTTTGAGGTTCTTTCAACTTATTTGGGGGCTACAGGGTGGATGAGCTGACTGGCCATGGTACTGCAGTACAAGGAGCCATTTAAGCGGAGGGAGCAAAAACGAATGCAGTGGTAGTAGGGGGTATTGACACTGTTCTCTGCATCAAAGAGCAAGATTCTGAACAGCTATTTTGCCTGTTGATGCCAGAATTTAGGACATTTGCTCTGGGCTGGAGAGAAAACTACAATAGGAGGGGGATGATCCAGTTGCCATGTTCCACGCAGGAGGTTCTGCATAGATAGTATGAGGAGCTAGACACCAAATTAAGCATAACCTCAAACAGTCTTCCTCGATTATAACATGAGCCAAGTGCAGACTGGCATAAGGCAAATAAGATTAGAGAAATTAATGTATGGCTCAAAGACTGGTGTGGAAGATGTGGGTTCCGGTCATGGGGCTCTGGGGGCTATATCATCGTGACATTCTATAGCTGAACCTTGCTGCTGTTCTAGCGAGTCACATAACTGGGGAAGTAGAGAGGATTTAAAACTAAATAGTGGGGAAAAGGGATCAAATTTTGGAAGATGTGGTAAACCAAACAAGACAAGGGAGATATGTACTAATATGGGAAACAGTAAACAGACTGTACAGGAAGTGACAGGGTGTACAAACTGAGAGTAAATCAGTAGGTAAGGCTAGATGCTACAAAAATAATGAAAGGACAAAACTAAAGGCTCTGTAACTAAATATACATAACATTCAAAACAGATGAACTGACAGTGCAAATAGAAATAAGTACAATATGATATGAAAGACGTGGCTGCAGAATGACATAGATTGGGACCTGAATATTGAAGGGTACTGAAATGGGCAGCACGGTAGCATTGTAGATAGCATAATTGCTTCACAGCTCCAGGGTCCCAGGTTCGATTCCGGCTTGGGTCACTGTCTGTGCGGAGTCTGCACATCCTCCCCGTGTGTGCGTGAGTTTCCTCCGGGTGCTCCGGTTTCCTCCCACAGTCCAAAGATGTGCAGGTTAGGTGGATTGGCCATGATAAATTGCCCTTAGTGTCCAAAATTGCCGTCAGTGTTGGGTGGGGTTACTGGGTTATGGGGATAGGGTGGAGGTGTTGACCTTGGGTAGGGTGCTCTTTCCAAGAGCCGGTGCAGATTCGATGGGCCGAATGGCCTCCTTCTGCACTGTAAATTCTATGATCTATATTGAGGAAGTACAGGAATTTAGGAAAAGGTGGAGGGGTGGCTCTGCTGATTAATGATGGTGTTATCACATGGGGGGCACGGTAGCATAGCGGTAAGCACTGTTGCTTCACAGCTCCAGGGTCCGAGGTTCGATTCCCGGCTTGGGTCACTGTCTGTGAGAAGTTTGCACTTTCTCCTCGTGTCTGCGTGGGGTTCCTCCGGTGCTCTGGTTTCCTCCCACTGTCCAAAAATGTGCAGGTTAGGTGGATTGGCCATGATAAATTGCCCTTAGTGTCCAAAAAGGTTGGGTTGGGTTGGGTGGGGTGGGGTTACTGGGATAGGGTGCGGGTGTGGACTTAGGTAGAGTGCTCATTCCAAGGGCCGGTGCTGAATTGATGGGCCGAATAGCCTCCTTCTGCACTGTAAATTCTATGATCTATGATTAGGGAGGGCAACCTAAGTTTAGAAAATCACGATGTAAAAGTGGTTTGGGTTGAAATGAGAAAATATATATCAGCAAGAAGTCACTTGTGGGAGTGGTGTACGGGTCCCATAACTGGAAATGCACGGTGTGACAGAGGAGAAAGAAAAAGAGCTCTTCATGGGGGATTTAAATCTACAGATAGACTGGAAAAATCAGATAGGTGAAGGTAGCCTAGATTGGACGCCCTCCCAGTGTGTGCGTGGGTTTCCTCCGGGTGCTCCGGTTTCCTCCCACAGTCCAAAGATGTGCGGGTTAGGTGGATTGGCCATGCTAAATTGCCCGTAGTGTAAGGTTAATGGGGGGATTGTTGGGTTACGGGTATAGGGTGGATACGTGGGTTTGAGTGGGGTGATCATTGCTCGGCACAACATCGAGGGCCGAAGGGCCTGTTCTGTGCTGTACTGTTCTATGTTCTATGAGGAGCTCACAGAATGTTTTCAGGATTTTTATCAGAACAACAGCCAACCTGTGAGCAGGCTATACGCGACTGGTATTAGAACAAAGAAAGAACAAAGAAATATACAGCACAGGAAGAGGCCCTTCGGCCCTCAAAACCTGTGCCGATCATGCTGTCCCTCGAAACTAAAATCTTCTACACTTCCGGGGTCGGTATCCTTCTATTCCCATCCTATTCGTGTATTTGTCAAGATGCACCTTAAACGTCACTATCGCCCTGCTTCCACCACCTCCTCCGGCAGCGAGTTCCAGGCACCCACTACCCTCTGTGTAAAAACTTGCCTCGTACATCTCCTCTAAACCTTGTCCCTCGCTCTTTAAACCTATGCCCCCTAGTAATTGACCCCTCTACCCTGGGAAAAAGTCTCTGACTATCCACCCTATCTACGCCCCATATCATTTTGTAGACCTCTCTCAGGTCGCCCCTCAACCTCCGTCGTTCCAGTGAGAACAAACCGAGTTTATTCAACCTCTCCTCATAGCTAATGCCCTCCATACCAGGCAACATCCTGGTAAATCTCTTCTGCACCCTCTCTAAAACCTTCACATCCTTCTGGTAGTGGGGTGACCAGAATTGAACACTATACTCCAAGTGTGGCCTGACTAAGGTTCTGTACAGCTGCAACATGACTTGCCAATTTTTAGCTCAATGCCCCGGCCAATGAAGGCAAGCATGCCATATGTCTTCTTGACTACCTTCTCCACCTGTGTAGCCCCTTTCAGTGAACTGTAGACCTGTACACCTCGATCTCTCTGACTGTCAATACTCTTGAAGGTTCTACCATTCACTGTATATTCCTGACCTGCATTAGACCTTCCAAAATGCATTACCTCACATTTGTCCGGATTAAACTCCATCTGCCATCTCTCCGCCCAAGTCGCCAAACTATCTAAATCCTGCTGTATTCTCTTAAACTCCTCATCGCTATCTGCAATTCCACCAACCTTTGTGTCGTCCGCAAACGTAATCAGACCAGTTATATTTTCCTCCAAATCATTTATATATACTACCAACAGCAAAGGTCCCAGCACTGATCCCTGCGGAACACCATTAGTCACAGCCCTCCAATTAGAAAAGCACCCTTTCATTGCTACTCTCTACCTTCTATGACCTAGCCAGTTCTGTATCCATCTTGCCAGCTCACCTCTGATCCCGTGTGACTTCACCTTTTGTTCCAGTCTGCCATGAGGGACCTTGTCAAAGGCCTTACTGAAGTCTATATAGACAACATCCACTGCCCTACCTGTATCAATCATCTTTGTGACCTCCTCGAAAAACTTTATCAAGTTAGTGAGACTCGACCTCCCCTTCACAAAACCGTGCTGCCTCTCGCTAATACGTCCATTTGCTTCCAAATGGGAGTAGATCCTGTCTCGAAGAATTCTCTCCAGCAATTTCCCTACCACTGACGTATGGCTCACCAGCCTGTAGTTCTCTGGACTATCCTTGCTACCCTTCTTAAACAAAGGAACAACATTGGCTATTCTCCAGTCCTCCGGGACATCACCTGAAGACAGTGAGGATCCAAAGATTTCTGTCAAGGCCTCAGCAATTTCCTCTCTTGCCTCCTTCAGGTATTGAGCAATGCGATAGGATTAACTAGTAACCTCTCAGTGAAGGCAGTAATCATTATATGATTGGATTTTACACTCATCTTGAAGGGGATTATATGATTGAATTTTACATTCAATTTGAGGGGGAGAGGAGTGGGTCCAAGACTAGTATTTTAAACCTAAATAAGGGCAATTATGAGGAAATGAAAGCACATCTAGCTAAAGTGAATTGCAAACCAGGTTACGGGATCGGTCAATAGAGATGCAGTGGCAGACATTTAAAGGGATATTTCAGAATACACAGAATAGATACTTTCCAATGTGAAAGGAACATTCCAAGGAGAGAACCCAAAGGCCATGGTTAATAAAAAGTTAAAGATAGCATCAAAATTAAAGAAAAAAATATATAATTGCACAAAGATGGGTGGCAGTCAGAAGATTGGATAAAATATAAAGAGCAGCAAAGAATGGTAAAAAGATGACTAAGGAAAGAAAAATTAAAGCAGGAGAAAGTTAGCTAGAAATATAAAGATGGATAGTAAATGTTTCTCCTGATATTTAAATAAGAACAGAGTTACAAGCGAGTGCTGGTCTTATAGAAAGTGAGTCTCTGGAATGAATAATGGAAAGCAAGGGATGACTGACAAAGTAAACAGGTATTTTGCATTGGTCTTCACAATAGAGCATAGAATTAACACCCCAGAAATAGCTGTTAATCAGGAAATGGAAGGGAGGGAGCAACACAGGAAAATTACAATCACCAGGCAAGTTGTCTTTAGAAAGTTGTTGGAGCCTGACAAATCTCAGGGTCCTGATGGGCTTCATCCTACTGTCTTGAAATAAGCGGCTAGTGAGATAGCTAATGTGTTGGTTTTAATTTTCCAAAATTGCCTACTTTTGGGGAAGGTTCCATTATATTGGAAAATAGCAAATGTTATTCCTTTATTCAAAAAGGGAGGTAGAAATCAGGAAACTACAGGCCAGTTCGCTCACCATGAGTTGTAGGGAAAGTATTATAAGCGATTAAAATTTATGGCAGGCCACTTTAAAAAGTTCAAGACAGGGCGTTTAGAAAAATTCCAAGACAATCAAGCAGAAAGGTTGCTTATTTAAGACAGGGATGAGGAGAAATGTTGTCTTTCAAAGTGATTCTTCGGAATTATTTTCCTTAAAAAGCAGTGGAAGCAGAAACTTTGAATGCTTTCCTGAGGCACAGCCAGATAAATTTTTGATTAACAAGGGGGAGAAAAGTTATTGGGGATAGGCAGGAATGTAGGGTTGAGGTTACAAAAAGATCAGCCATGATCTTATTGAGTGGAAGAGCTGGCTCTGAGAGCCGAGTGGCCAACTCCTGCTCCTAATTCGTATGAAGATGACAAGTGGACAACATGAAAAAAGTAGCCAGCAATTCATCTTTATTTACCTTTATGTCTCTGTGCATTTTTCCTTTGCTGTGAAGATAATATAAACCCTACAAAGCAAACAAAGTCAGAGCATATTTACTGTACAGATGTATGAAAACATTGTTTTCAGCTAAATTTTAAAAGTCATACATACAAGCATATATTCATAAACAGAAATTAACTTCCCAATGCCAATGTTAATTTCAAATATTTTCTGTTTTACCCAGCAGATTCTAGGAAGCCCCAGTCACCATTCATTTTCATTAAAAATTCACACTGGGGCATAACCTTACAGATTTGAGCTAGGTAGTTTACAAGTGATGTTCAGAAATACTTTTCAGACAAATAGGGAGTGAAAATCTGAAACGTGCACCCTAAAAGGCTGGTGGTGCTCAATCTGTTGAAACTTTCCAGACTGACATTGATAGGATTTTGTTAGACAAGGAAATTAGAGATTGTGGAACCAAGGCAGGTAAATGGAGTTGTTAAAGAGTAGTCATGATCTAAATCAATTGTGGAACCTGTTCAATCGCCTGTTCTTATGTTCTAATTAGGGTTCTGATTTTGCTATTGCATAACATCTGCAATCTTAAATATTAGTACCAGACTACAAGACTAAACAGATAATCACAGTTAATATCCAATTGCATCCTTGATGAGTACCCAGGAACATTGAGCAGCAGTTGCCAGATAGCTATCAGTCGCATAAATATTGTCTGATTTTCCTTAACTAGGTGAAGCCAATTGTACCAATTATCTCCATTCCAACTGATATCAGCTAATACTGCTTAGACCAAGAATTAGGACTGGAGCTTACAACTGCTCACAAAAAAAAAAGTCTTCTTGGAAACCAACAAAGTGTTTCGATTCAAATTTTAGCAAAAGAACTTCCTATGTATTTTGTCTGAATTTCTCACAACAGCTGTTTCTACTGCCTTAATGAAATGGTCAACTTGACTGATTTTGTGACACCAGAATCGAACAAATGCCGATTTGAGACTACTTAAATTTATTTTATGTTTGACCCTTACAAGCTAGATGACTTTCCTCCATTGCAACAGTGATTATCCATCAAAAATAATTCACGGCTGTTAAGTTCTTTGAGTAAAAGCAGTGTAGAAATGCAAGTCATTCTCTTCTTTTCTCAATTCATTAGTCTAGATCGGCCTTGGACCCAGGTCCCAAAGAAGAAAGGAAAATGAATCCACTATGGTATCCCCACACCAAATTTCTCAAAGTTCAGAAAGAAATTGGATCATTGATTGCCAAAATCTCTCAAAATATTTACTGAAAGATAGAAATTGCATACCTGTAGTGTTTCCCTGCACACATATGCTATCTGCAGTTCTGATAACGGTCCTGTCACTGTTAGAAAGTTAAGAAAATATTATGAAATCAAGATATAATTCTGGAATAAGTCAACAATTCAGAATATTTTCACTAATTCAAGAACAAAATCATAACTTCTGTAAAAAAAAAAATTATACAGGAATGCTGTCATCTCAGAAAATGTATACAGTTTTGGTCTCATTTACAAAAGGACATAATTGCATTAGAAGTAGTTCCGAGTAGGTTTATAACCGATTCCTGGGATAAAGGGGTCGGTATATGAGGAAAGGTTGGATAGGTTGGGCCTATACCCATTGGGATTTAGAATCCACGTTCTCAATTTTTCGTCCTTTTTTTTAAACCCCTAAAATCACATCCTTCCAGATCAGTCCCATTACATATCCTTCTACAAAGGGTCCTGCATCCAATAACACACAAGAATTAAGAGTAGGCTCTTTAGCCCTTTGAGCCTGTTCTGCCATTTGACAAGATCATGGCTGATCAAATCATGGCCTCTATCTGTCTGTCTGTCCTGATAACCCTGGGCTTCCTGGTTGAAACAAAAAACGTTTTAACTCTATTTCAATTTGAATCAATTAATGGCTCAGCCTCTACTACTGTCTGGAGAAGAGAATTCCACAGAGTAATGGCCTTCCTGAGAAAAAAAATAATCTTCATCCCAGTCTTAAAGGAGATACCCCAATTTCTAAACAGTGTCACCAAGTGTTGGCTCACCCACACAGGGGAACATCCTCTCAGCATCCATCCTGTTAAGTTCCCTCAGGATCTAATAAAAATTTCAATAAGATCATCTCTTATTCTTTTAAACCTCAATGGGTATAGGCCCAACCAGTCGAACCTGTCTTCATATGCTGACCCCTTTATCCCAGGAATCAGTTATTAACCTACTCAGAACTACTTTGAATGCAATTATATCCTTTCTTAAATGAGACCAAATTGGAGACAGCACTCCAGATGTGGTGTCACCAAGGTGGTTCATAGTTGTAGCAACACTTCCTTCCTTTTATATTCCATTCACCTTGCAATAAACACCAACATTCCATTTTCCTTCCTAATCACCTGTTGTACCTGCATTATCAACTTTGTGGATCAGTGCAATTGGCCTGTGACTATTAACAGTTTTTGAAAAGTTCAGTGAAAAATCAGCAAAATCAGTAAACGTGGCTCAGGGCAGAACAAATTTATATGATGTAACCATTTCAGTTCAAACATGTTACAGATTTCAAAGAAAACAGAAATCCTACAATATCAAAACTGATTTCCATAGAACTGAACATAATAAGCTGTAATATTTGTAAAATTTTAAAAGGTGTAATGTAGTTTTCATACATTTACATTTATTCTGAAAGAAAAAATTAAAATCATTTGTATACCCACCATGATAGATATCTTGTAATGATCCACCTCCACAAAACTCCATACAAATCCATAGCTTGTCACGTCTATATTTAAAAAATACATACAGCTGCATTAATTGATTTTTAACAGCAAGATCTTACACAGCATGGCTCCAAGTGATGAAAACAGAGGACACTAACGTTTTAGCATTAGGGGAAGTTCTGGTACCATGTCTAGGGATCTGGGCCCCTGGGTATGGGGCATAGAAAGGAGGCTCAAAAGGTTCCAGTAACATTGGAAGAGGAGGTCTATGGATCATCAGCACTGATCCTGCGACCTAGGATAATTAAAACACAAATCATTCTTGTCTGGTGACATTAGAGCTAATCAGAGAACTACCAGGCAGCACTGGTAATGTGTGCATGGATTTGTGATCAGAAAGAGAGAGACACAGGATTGAGGAGTTGCAATTAGAGGTGGAATTGTGAGAAAGATCCTGAAATTCAAGACACGTTTTCAGACCACTAGAGACTGCTGAGATGTGGAAACATTGGAGAACAGTATCTTGCACCTCTTTTGGAGAGATAAGTCCCAAAATGTTGTTGGGTCTCCTTCAAAAACAAGGTTCTGCACCTTCCAAGCGGTCTTGCACAGCAGATACTCTCAAAGACTGCTTTCCTCTTTTGCTTTTGTATCGAAGTTCTAAACATGAATCTTCCTCTGCTTCTCGCCCATTTCAATTCATCAGCTGCTTAAAACCATCATCCATCTCTGGCTTGTTGACATCCCCAATTTTAATCACTCCACCATTGGTGCCCGCATCCCCAGTTGTCTGGGCCTTGAGCTCTGGAATACCCCCAACACCTCTCTAGCTCACTTTGCTCCTTTAAGACAGTCTAAAGGCCTAACTCTATTGGTCTTCTGACGCAACATCTTTTTCTGTGGCTCGTTGTCATATGTATTATGGTGTTCCTTTAAAGCACTTTGGAAAATTTCATCACATTAAAGCAACTAAATAAATAAAAGTTGTTCTTATCTCTTTACCATATTTATTTCAAGTACACCAGTTACTACGGACAATAGTTTGTGCCCATTCTATTTTTGGACTTGTTTGGAATAGTGACACTAAAAAAAGCAGTACTTCTTAACAATTCTTAGTTCCCGGAGTACATGAATCATTAACCACACAGCATAGGACTAGAATTATATGGTGGTCAGACCAACTGGGGTGATAGACTCCCTGCTGAATCTGCAGGAACCAACTGGGTTGGAGTGAAAATCCAGCACTTTCAGGAAATTTTCTGTTTTACAAATTTCCAGACATCACAAATTCAAGCATGGTGGATTTGAACTCCTGAATACTGGGCGGTTAGGCCAGTACCAAAGCCTGCTGTACACCTGGCTACTGCCCCAGATGTCACTTCACATACGTACACATCAGCACTGCCTTTGAATTTAGAAGTACAACGGTCATATTGGACCCTATACTTTACTGCTTAATCAATCAAAATAAAGATTAATATGGAAAATAATGCACTGTGAATATTTCAAAACAACTGCATCCATAAAAAGCATCCTCGTCTCTGCAAACATACAATGTGAAAAACTCTCAGGACTTTCTTTCTCTCTTATCTAGACCAGGGTTTCCACAACTGTGTTCCAAAGGGTTCTGCGGGGAGGGAAAGGGAAAGGGAAGAAAGACGGTGTAGAGGAAGAGGTACTGCAAAACTGTCAAAGACCTGGCTCCGGATTTCATGGGGACCTGTGGCACAGCAACAATTGTGAAAATGGAGGGAGGGACGGCACCAATGGGAAAGGCCCCGATGGAGCAGTTGACGGCCTTCATCAAAGATGAATTTCGACTGCAGAGGAAGGAGATACATGGGGACTGGTCAAAGGCTGTCAAGGGAGCAACAGCACCTCTGCGAGGATCAGTAGGCTGAATCAAGGAGTGCCTTGAGGCACAAGGGGTGAAGATGTGAGAGGTGGAGGCGGTGGTATCTGTCATAATATCCACTCATGTATATAATGAGATGCAGACAGGCAGTGATTGACACATAGGATGACCAATGAACACACAACACAGAACAACCAATCACCAGACAAGACACCACCATATAAAGCTCACAGGGCATTAAGACTCCCGCTCTTTTCGGGACCCAGACACTGAGACAGACAGAGTGCACAAGTCAGTGGACATTATTGCCATGTGTTAGCTAGTAAGTCTGGTCGAGCCAGTAAGAGGTCGTCAGTGGGATTAGTAGAGTGTCAACCCACAGCTGAACATGTACAGCCGTTCTTAGTTTAAATAAAACCGTGTTGGATCACCTCCGGTGTTAGACGTTTGTTTCTAGCTTCCCTGGATCCAGTTGCAGTCAACGTCAAACCTACCCGCCTAACACATCAGTATCTGACAAGAGCGACCGGATCCTGTCCCTGGAGGCGGAGGTGGAAGCCCTGGGGGCCTATGTAAGTCGCTGAGGGTAAAGGTGGAGGAGCAAGAAAACATATCCAGGCGGCAGAACCTATGGATTGTGGGGCTGCTAGAAGGTGTGGAAGGGACAAGCGTACAAAATGTGTTAAGGATGTTGGCCTGGCTGGTGGAGGAAGGAGTGTTGGATAAGGCCCCAAAGGTAGACCGGGTCCATAGATTTTTAAGGCAGAGGACGAGAGCGGGGGTGCCACCGCCGGCGGTGATTGCGTGGTTGCTCAAATTCGTGGAGAAGGAAGAGATCTTGCTACGGGTCAAGAAGCAAGACTGTGAATGGGAGGAGATCAGTATCCAAATATATCAAGATATCGGTGCAGAGCTGGCCAAGAGGCGGGCAGGATTTAATGGAGCCATGGCGGTGTTGTACCGAAGTAAGATTCGGTTTGGGGTGCTGTACCCGGCGAAACTGTGGGTCACAGTCGAAGGCCAAGAGTGCTATTTCGAAAAGCCAGAAGAGGCAAATGACTTTATAAGGGACCATTAACTGGGGGAGAACTGAGAGTTGGTATGAGATGGAGGAGCTGCATCTGTAACGGTTGGAGTGTATGACTGATGTATGTTACCAGCCTGTTTTTTATTTGGGGGGGAGGTCTCTTTTTGTTTTGTTTGTTGGTTGTATATTGTATTTTGGGGAGTTACAAGTTTGTACATGGCTAGTTGCCCTCCATCCCCCCCTTGCCACTTGTGGTGTCTCTGCGGGCGAGGGACACAGGGGGGCCTTCGAGCGGGAACTTCCACGCTGGCAGGTAATGCTGGTGAATGGAGGCGAGGTGGGGGAGGAGGCAGGGAGGTGTGGGGGGAGAGGGAGGGGATTGCAACGTGGCAGAGTTGGAGACTGAGCGTGGTCATGGAAGAAGAGGGGGACCATCTTACCGATATAGGGCGGTGTTAGAGGAGGCAGAGCCGGAGGGGGTTGATGGCGAACGATAGAGGTGTGGAGGTGTAAACCACCGCTAAGAATTGTAACGTGGAACGTTCGGGGACTAATTGGCTGGTTGAGAGGTTCCAGTCTTTGCACACCTGAGGAGTTTGAAGGCGGAGGTGATTTTTTTTTACAGGAAGCACCTCTGAGTGAAGGACCAGGTTCGGCTGACGAATGGATGGGTGGGATATGTGTTCCACTCGAGGTCTGATTTGAAGTCGCGAGGGGTGGCTATTTTTTTTGAAAAAGAGAATGCGGTTTGTGGGGCCAAGGAAGTATGGGATCGGGGGGGGGGTTGATACTAAGTTGGGGTGATGGAAGGGACGTTGGTGGCGCATGCGCCAAATTGGGACAATGTAGGGTTTGTGAGAGGTTTGCTGGGTCCGACCCTGGATACGCACCACGGTAGCACAGTGGATAGCACTGTGCCTACACAGAGCCAGGGTCCCAGGTTCAATTCCCAGCTTGGGTCACTATGCAGCGCCTGCACGTTCTCCCGGTGTCTACGCGGGTTTCCTCCGAGTGCTCGGGTTTCCTCCCACAAGTCAGGAAAGATGTGCTGTTAGGTCATTTGGACATTCTGCATTCTCCCTCCATGCCCCTGATGAGGCACAGGAACGTGGCGATTAGGGGATTTTCACAGTAACATCATTGCAGTGTTAATGTAAGCCCACTTGTGACAATAAAGATTAAAGAAAGAACCAATTGACTAATATTAATAATCTTTATTAGTGTCACAAGTAGGCTTACATCAACTTGGGGTTGTTGCCATTTAAGGTAGCTAGGGTAAGGTTCAGGCATTTGGGCATCAAGGTGACAAGGGAATGAGCTAAGATGCAGAAGCGGAATTTGAGAACGTTGGTGGAGGAGATCGGGGGGATTTTAAGAGATGGGACAGACTATACCCGACACTGGCAGGGAGGGTGCAGGTCGTAAAAAAGAATGTACTACCAAGGTTCCTGCTTGTTTTCCAGGACCTCCCGATTTTTCTCCCGAAGGCCTTTTTTCGGAAACTGGAGACAGTGGTCTCAGAGTTTGTATGGGCAGGCAAGGTGCCTAGGGTAAAGGGGACCCTGGTACAGAGTCAGAGGTAGATAGAGAGGTTAGCGTTCCCGAACCTGCTACACTATTATTGGGCGGAAATGTGGAAAAAGTGAAGCAGTGGTGGGGGGAAGAGAGGGGGCAGAGTGGGTTGGAATGGAGGAAGAGTCCTGTGGGGGATTCAGTTTGAGGGCTATGGTAACGGCTCCACTGCCATTGGCTCCAGAGAAGTACAGGGGTAGCCCGGTGGTAGAGTCGACGGTCAAGGTAGAATCAGCTGAGGAGGCACTTTAAATTGGATGGGATGGCAATGTTGACGCCACTGTGTGGGAACCATAGGTAAGCCAGGGGAGGTGGTGGATGGGATGTACGGGAGGTGGAGGAAGGCTGGTCTGGAGAGGGGGAGGGTCTTGAATAAGGAAGGGCAGTTAGCGGGATCAGATGAGCTGCGGGAGAGATTTAAATTGCCGAACGGGAGTGAAATTAAGGTTATGCAGGTAGGGGACTTGGCGAGAAAGGAGTAGAGGGCGTTTCCCAGGTTACTGGGATATACCCCCTGCTGGAGCAATTGCTGTGCCCAGACAATTCGGGAGAGGGTAGGGTTGGGGATATTATATGGGTGGTTTGGGGAGCAGGGGGTGCTCAAATATGTAAATAGTAGGAGGAGGAGCCGGAGGGGGGGGGGGGGTTATAGCTTGGGGTCTGTGGTGTGAGGTGATGCGTGGAATGTACGCTATCTCCTCCTGCACACAGATGAGCTTGACTCAGTTCAAAGTAGTGCATAGAGTGTATATGACTCAGGCGAGGATGAATGGGTTCTTTCAAAGGGTGGCTGATGAGTGTGACAAGTGCGGGGGGGGGGGGGGGGGGGGGGGGGGGGTGCACATGTGCTGGGTATGTGAGAAGTTGGAGAGGTACTGCAGTGTTTCGGATGTTGTCCAAAATTATGGGGATGGAGGTCGGGCCGGACCCAACGATTGCAAACTTTGGGGTATCGGAAATGCTGGAGTTGGTGGAGGGAAAGGGGGCCGATGTTCTGGCCTTCACCTCTCTAATTGCCCAACGGAGGATCTTGTTCAATTGGAGGGCAGATTCGCCACAGAGGTAACAGCCTGGCTGGGGGACCTGTATCGCTTTCTACGGTTGGAAAAGATTAAATTTGAGTTGAGGGGGTCAGGGGAGGGCTTTGAGGCACGGTAAGGTTTGCTCATGACAATATTTGAGGGATTGTTTGTCGCGGGGAGGGTAGGAGGTATAATGGGGGGGAAACTGTGGACTATTGGGTTATTGAATGTGTTGTCGTGTATGTTACAGTTCTTTTTACACATGTTTGTAACAAAATACATTTTGAGAGAGAGGCAGGCGTGTGTGAGCGAGAAAAAGAAGGATGTGTGTGAGAGAGAGGGGCATGTGTGTGCATGAGAGATTGAGTGAGAGAGTGAGATAGATAGCTCTTCCTTCGTTCAAGGTCTATTCTGCCCAGCTCTCTCACAAGCATCCCATAGGAACCAATCATTGACTGTTGTCAACAAGAACACTGTCCCTGGCCAACCCACAGGTGCCAGCCAGCCAAAGCTGGTCCTGAAGAATCCCTCAGCGCTGACAAGTCTGAATTCTCCTCTCCAAAAACAAATCCTCAAACACCCTGTCCTGACTAGCAAGCTACCTCACTGCTTATGATCACTGCTTAAAGAGCCATTCCAATTCTGAGTCCACAGGCCAAAATAATAAAATAAAACAAAATGGGTAGAAGGAGAAATCAAAAGGAAGGACTCTAACACTTTCCTCTGTTGTCCAGCTCCATTGTTCCATTCCTACTTGTCTAAATGTACATGTTCAGCAATGTCTTCTTTCCACCCCTGCATCATCACTTTCAGAGTAGAATGATCAACCTGCTACATACCTAAACAACTGGCTCCCCTCAATTACATCATCAAAATCTCCACTACTACTACTGAACACTTCTATGCTGGACAGCAACCAATCATTTGCATGTTCATCCAGTTCAAAATCAGTAAGGCCAACTCATCTGCCAATATCCCAATTATAAAGCCATTCTGCCTTACCACAACTCTGTTCCTATTCTTATCTAATGGCTCACGCTAAATGGGCCCATTCACAATCTTCAGGGTTCAACAGGATACTGACTCAAGTTTTAAACCTCATATTGTACCATTAAATCAAAGAATCCCGACAGTGCAGATGGAGGCCATTCGACCCATCGAGTCTGCACAAATCCTTCAAAAGAGCACTCTACCCATGGACACTATCCCAAGCACTTTGCCCTACCCCCATAACCTAACCTGCACATCCATGGACACTAAGGGGCAATTTAGGATGGCCAATTCACCTTACCTGTACATCTTTGGATTGTGGGAGGAAACCAGAGAATGTACAAACTCACACAGACAATGACCCAAGGCCAGAATTGAACCCAGATCCCTGGTACTGTGAGGCAGCAGTGCTAACCACTATGCCACCCGCAGCAGAATAGAAGCCATTGTTGGAAGTTCTCTGATAGGTAAGAGCAGAGTAGTGTCCTCGGCCCAACCACCTTCAGCTAATTTATCAATGACCTTCCTTCCAAGATAAGATGTGGAGATGCCGGCGTTGGACTGGGTGGGCACAGTAAGAAGTCTTACAACACCAGGTTAAAGTCCAACAGGTTTGTTTCAAATCACTAGCTTTCAGAGCACTGCTCCTTCATCCTTCCTCATTCACCTGAGGAAGGAGCAGTGCTCCGAAAGCTAGTGATTTGAAACAAACCTGTTGAACTTACCTGGTGTTGTAAGACTTCTTACTGTTCCAAGATAAGGTCAGATGTTTGGATTTTCACTGACGATTGCACAATGTTCAGCACCATTCATGACTCCTCAAACACTGAAGCAGTAACGGTGAAAATGCAGCAAAACCTGGACAATATCGAGGATTGGGCTGACAAGTAACATTTAGACATAGACATAGAACAGTACAGCACAGAACAGGCCCTTCGGCCCTCGATGTTGTGCCGAGCAATGATCACCCTACTCAAACCCACGTATCCACCCTATACCCGTAACCCAACAATCCCCCCATTAACCTTACACTACGGGCAATTTAGCATGGCCAATCCACCTAACCCGCACATCTTTGGACTGTGGGAGGAAACCGGAGCACCCGGAGGAAACCCACGCACACACGGGGAGGACGTGCAGACTCCACACAGACAGTGACCCAGCCGGGAATCGAACCTGGGACCCTGGAGCTGTGAAGCATTTATGCTAACCACCATGCTACCGTGCTGCCCCGGTTTGCACCAGAAAAATGCCAAACAATGACAATCTCCAAGAAAAGAGAATCAAACCATCGCCCCTTCACATTATCATCACGGAATCCCTGACTATCAACATCCTAGGAGTTTTCATGGACCAGAAACTGAACTGGACTAATCATTTAAATACTGTGGCTACAAGAGCAGGTCAGAGGCTAGGAATGCTGTGGTGCATAACTCACCACCTGACTCCCGAAAGCCATCTGTCTGTTTGTAACTCTGCAACATTGCAATTTGGGTCAAGATGGACAGTCACGGGCAGCACGGTGGCGCAGTGGGTTAGCCCTGCAGCCTCACGGCGCCGAGGTCCCAGGTTCGATCCTGGCTCTGACTCACTGTCCGTGTGGAGTTTGCACATTCTCCCCGTGTCTGCGTGGGTTTCGCCCCCACAACCCAAAGATGTGCAGACTAGGTGGATTGGCCATGCTAAATTACCCATTAATTGGAAAACATGAATTGGGTACTCTTAAAAAAAAAAAATTTTTTTTTAAAAAAAAGATGGACAGTCACTTTTGTAGATGCCTGTGTCACATCCAGATGCTGTTACTCCCATGTATTCTTTGTCAACTCCAACTTGCCCAAAGCTTACTTGTCCGTATCTTGTGATGCATCCTCCCTCAACCTCAGTCTGCAAGTTTCAAATTCTCTTGTCTACAAAATGGACTAACCTCAACCCATCCTACATCAACAATTTCCTTCAAGGTCACATCCTTTTCAAAATACTTTGCACCTTTGATGGCAACCTTCTGGTCAACCTTCTCCCAACATCACCCCTTCAATAGGGGCACCAGCCCTAATCTCTGTCATCTTCCCAGAATGCCTATCCCATATTTTAAAATACTCTACCAACCTTTCTTTTCATTGCCGTGTCAATGTCTCCTATTCAGTTCATTCAAGAGGTCCTTTCGGGCATTTATTAGCCCAATATTTTATATGAAGACAAGGTGTTGTTGAACATGAAAACAAAGTTGAAACTGAAGCTCTTAAAGGAAACAGCATAGTGGCAACACAAATGTTTACAGGATCTAATGTATACAACTAGCTAGTCAAAGATAAGCAAATGTTCACTCATTAAAAACTTCACTAAATGCAGGTACAAACAAAAGCACAATACAGTAAAACCTCCTAGACGGCCAGTACACAAAGCAGAGTGCGAAACAAGTAAAATAAGTATAGCACTGCACATACCTGAGGTAACTGCCAAAATATGCAACGATGTTCGAATGTTTACAGTCTTTCATCATAACAATCTCCTGCTGTACAATGGCAAAGTCTTCTCCTGAGGAGGAAACATTCGGGTTAAATAACAAATATACAAATCAATTTTGAAGTTCAATGTCACTGGGTGTGAATCAGGTCAGCGTACGGTAAAATACATTATAGACAGAATATAGAATCATAGAACGGTTACAGCACAGGAGGCCATTCTGTTCTCTGAAGGAGCAACTCCTCTGGAGCTCCTCCCCAGTCTTTTCCCTGTAGCTCTGCACATTATCCTACTGTCTTTTTCAGCGAATAATTCAATCCCACTCAACTGCCCCCATTGAACCTGCCTCCACCACACTTTCAGGCGGCACAACCAGTCCTAACCACGTTTGCATGAAATATTTTTCCTCGTGTTGCCATCACGTCTTTGATCAATTACCTTAAATTTGCATCCACAGGTCCTCAAACGTTGCACCTATGGGAACACTTTCTCCCCACCTATTCTGTCTCCACGCCTCACATTTTTGAACATTTCAATCAAATCTCCTCTTAACTGTCTTTCCTTCAAAGAGAACAACCCCAATTGTTCCAATCTATCCACGTAACTGATGTCTCTCGTCCATGGAACTAATCTTTGGAATCTTTCCAGCACTTTCCATCCAATACCTTCACATCCTTCCTAAAGTGTGGCACTGAGAACTCCAGTTGAGGCCAAATCAGTGTTTTACACATGTTTTAACATAACTTCCTTGATTTTGTACTCTATAATCTCATTGACAATGTCTTGGAGGCCACTGCTTTCTTAATCATCGAATTTATAGTGCAGAAGGAGGCCATTTGGCCCATCAGGTCTGCACTGGCACTTGGAAAGAGCACCCTATTTAAGCCCATGCCTCCACCCTATTCCCGTAACCCAGTAACCCCATCTAACCTTTTGGACACTAGGGGGCAATTTAGCACGGCCAATCCACCTAACCTGCACATAATCACTCAGAAACAAAATAAATCTGATGAAGGGTACACACAAGGAAGATGAATGTGTCTGTTCCCTGCACAAATGCCGACTGAACTGGCTGCTACAGCACTTGAATTAATTACTGGCATCAGTAATTTTGTGCAGTCTTTAAATGATTTAATATTCCAAAGCATTGATTTTGTGGCTTTCAAGTTAATTGCAGTCATTATAAGCCTCTGTTTCACCTTTATATTTACAAGGTTTTAAACTTGATGCTCTTCATGAACTTTTTGCATTACTGCAAAATTATTTTGCAAGAGTCTTTTAAAGTTTTCATACATGGTTCAGTTACAGCATTAGCATTCAAGACTTTCAAATTAAATGTTCAGAAGGAAACCTCTGAAGATGATAAAATGAATAATCATTCTTGAAAACATAATTCTCAATGAATGCCCTTCCCCATTAGAGTTGTAAAATTTTGTATCAGACTCAAAATTAAGTCATTTATACTTAAATGTTAAAGTCTTTTAAAAAATTTGAAAGTCACTGCTCTCAGCCCAAAATCCTTCTGTGTCATGAATGGTTAAGCAACAATCGGCAGCATCAGCATAAATGGCCAACAAGAAGTGTCAGTACAAGTCATTCTCCAACTTGAAATTTGCTTAAAATCATATCTGTATAAACTTGCAACAACTCAAAAGCATTCTGACTGGCGATGATTGGACAGAAAAGGTTTTGTGATGGTAGACAGGCTTAATGGAATGTGAAATGTTGGCATGTAAAAATGTTGGCATGGAAGAATGTAACCCTGTTACATGTCAGTAACAAAAGTCTGCCAATCTGTCAGGACCGTGTCCCCAAATGTGGGATACTTGACTGCAAAACGTGTGGCAGTGGGGGACTGCATTCGCACTCCCCCCGATTTACAAATCAAAGATAGAACTGATCGTTCATTCACCACTTTCTCAGCAGTTAGTGCTATACTAGTTTTTTACCCATCCTACATTCCATATAGTTTACTTAACTTGCAGTCTATACACGCTCCTCTACTCCCAGTAAATATCCAGCCTCTACGGGTTTCCTCCCTTCAGTTATAACAGGACAATTATTCCTTCTGCAACACACACACCACACGCCCCCCCCCCCCCCCCCCCCCCCCCCCCCCCCCGCCTCCTCCCCACAGGTATAACCCAACCAATCCCCAGTAAACCTTACACTCAATTCTCTCCCTGCCACTTCATTTTGTACTACCAAATTCCTTTACTCCTGCAATTTGACGACTTCCCGGACTCTTTCCAGCATTCACATATGGGCATTTGGGCAGCACGGTAGCATAGTGGATAGCACAATTGCTTCACAGCTCCAGGGTCCCAGGTTCGATTCCGGCTTGGGTCACTGTCTGCGCATCCTCCCCGTGTGTGCGTGGGTTTCCTCCAGGTGCTCTGATTTCCTCCCACAGTCCAAAGATGTGCAGGTTAGGTGGATTGGCCATGATAAATTGCCCTTAGTGTCCAAAATTGGCCTTTGTGTTGGGTGGGGTTACTGGGTTATGGGGATAGGGTGGAGGTGTTGACCTTGGGTAGGGCCGACTGGCCTCCTTCTGCACTGTAAATTCTACGAATCTATATCTTTCTGTATAAATCCAAACTCACATCATCAGTCAGCTATTAACATTCAGTATTTGAAACCTGCAGCAGCAGCCAGTCACCATTCGTTTCTCGGCCTTTTGGCTAAGATCAAGCCTGAGATCAGCAGCTCCATGACACACGACTCTAGTGCTCTACAGGCTGTTCCCGGGGGGGGGGGGCTGTCTGGGCTAGCTGTTGCTAGAGGGTCACCAACTCGGTAAAAGACGCTCTTTAGTCTGCCTGAAACCTTTCATATTGGGGTTTAGAAGGATGAGAGGGGGTCTGATCGAGGTATATAAAATACTGAAAGGGATTGATAAAAGTACACGTAGACCAAATGTTCCCCCTTGTGGGGCAATCTAGAACCAGAGGTCACAGATATAGGTTGAGAGGTGGTAGATTTAGAACGGAGATGAGGAGGAACTACTTCTTGCAGGGAGTGCCGAATTTGTGGAACTCTCTGACCCGTAGTGCGGTGGAATCGGAGTCATTAAATGGTTTCAAGACGTAGATAGATATATTTCTGGTATAAAAAACAGGTTAAAGGGATACGGGGAACACATGGGCAGATGCATTTGAGATCAGGAAGAGATCAACCATGATCTGATGGAATGGTGGAGCAGGTTTGAAGGGCTGAATTGCCTACTTCTGCTCCTAATACCAATATTCCAGTGCAAAGAGATGACCCTCGACCGAATGTTGAGGACTGGCACATTCCAAAGCCTAGGACTACATGCTGAGGGATGCACTAAAGTTCGGGGAAGCCGCTGCAGAGGCACAATGTAGGACGGTCATTGTTTAAGAGCTTTCAGCTACAGTGCACCAAGGGGAGGGAGAATGTATAAAATCCCCTTGGGCTGTATGACTCACACTGAATGTATACAGTGAATATTACCCAGGATCTGCAAATTCTTCCGCCTCGACCAGTTGTCCAGCTCCTCGACCCGCTCCTGCCATCTTTTATGGAGCGCCTCATGCATCTCCACCTTCCCCGCGACGGCCACGGCCTCATCTTCCCTTTCGGAGGCCTGCTTCTGCAGCTCCCGGATCGCAGCCCCCTGGGCTGTCTGGGTCTCCATCAGCTCCCTGGTGGTTACCTTCAACGACTCCAGCAGCTCCACCTTAAGCTCCTGGAAGCAGCGCAGCAGAGTCGCTTGCTGCTCCTGTGCCCACTGCCTCTAGTCCTCCGGGCCTCCGCCAGCCGCCATTTTGTCTTTCTTCCCCCACTTTTCCAGGGGTGCTTTCTCCGTTTTTCTCCTTACCCCACTCCTGGTCCGGACCATAGGACCGTAGGGGTCGACTCCTGTCCTCTTCCCACGTCGGGATTTGCCGATAAAGTTCCGTTGGGGGCCCTGAAAAAAGCCCCAAAGTCCGTTTTCAGCGGGAGCTGCCGAATGTGCGGCTTAGCTCCGCATTGCCGCCACCGGAACTACAGTGAATATTACATGTAACACAGTTGTATTGAAGCACCTCAGAGTGCAACGTGATCAATGTGGACAACTTAAATACCTTTGCACCATTTGTAATGACAATTCTGAAATGTCTGTGACTTTGTTTCTTTGACTGTATTGAATCACCTCAAGAGTACAACATGATGCATGTAGGAAACCCTGAATATTATTGCACTTTTGTGTGATGGCCACTTTGAAATGTTTGTAATTTTGTTTCAGATATTTTTTATAAATAAAGTTCATATGTCTAGGTCCTGCCCGAAGCTGGAGCAGTATTGGAGGGTGAAGTCAAACCGGACTTGCAGAGATGGAGTCCCCCTGACTCTTGCGGGCAGGATCCAAACTGCCATGGTGAATGTGTGACCAAAGTTTTTATTCTTATTTCAATGTCACCCCATTTTTTCTTACCTAAAGCATTTTTCATTACGGTCAACAAATTAATATCAACACTTGTCTGGGCAGGTAAGAGTCCCAGAGTGTGCAGCATTCTGCTTCAGAGAGACATAGGAGCAGGAGACTTAGCCCTCCCGAATCTATTGGACTGCCAACAAACAGAAAGAAAATCCTACAATGGCTAAGTGACCCAAAGTCGAACTGGAGTAGATTAGAGGCTCGGTCTTGTGCCACAGCCTCTTCCCTAAACACCATAATTATTGCACTGCTGCCCTTCTCCTCTCCTCACGGGGTCTTTCCTCGAACACTGTGGTGATTTCATCCCTCAGGATTTGAAAGCAGTTTCGGCAGCACTTCAATCTTCTCTCACTGTCCTGACTTACCCCGATAAGTGTGAACCACTTTGTGCCTTTTAGGTTTGGACCCATTGTTCAGGTCCTGGAGAACGGGAGGTCTGGTACACTTTGGAGATTCATTCCCAGATGAAGGGTCAATTCCAAATCTGCACCGCCTCATTCTATTTTCACATTCTGCCCTTTGGATACAGTGTATGAAAAATGGGTGGAGGAACTAGGTTCTGTGCTTACTGAGGAGGTTTGGAGAGAAGCCCTCTCTACAAGGTGAACTCCACTATATTCTGTGCCAGACTGAGCTTGGTTCAGTTCAAAATGCTACATAGAACGCACTGGACACAGATAAGGATGAGTGGATTCTTTCAAGACATGGAGAACAAGTGTGACTGCTGTTCACTTACACCGGCTAACCACACGCATGGGTATAGGTTCACCTAACCTTTTTTTTAAATTTAGAGTAGCCAATTAATTTTTTCCAATTAAGGAGCAATTTAGCATGCCCAATACACCTAGCCTGCACATCTTTGGGTTGTGGGGGCGAAACCCATGCAAACACGGGGAGAATGTGCAAACTCCACACGGAGAGTGACCCAGAGCCGGATTGAACCTGGGACCTCGCCGCTGTGAGGCAGCAGTGCTAACCACTGTGCCACCGTGCTGCTCTTGGTCTTGTCCTGAGCTTGCTGGATACTGGGCCTCTTTTTTCGGCACAATATCCAATATTTTGGAGGCAACTTTAGAACCTTGTCCACTGGCTGCACTATTTGATGTTTCGGAGTCCCTGTCTTTTACTCGGGAGTGAGGGTGGATGTTTTTGCCTTCACTCCCTTAACGGCTAGGAGGCGACTATTACTCAACTGGAGTTCTCTCGTAACACCGAAGGTATCTGCCTGGATGGAAGATTTGATATTGGTCTTGCATCTGGCAAAAGTCAAGTATGCAATCAGAGGCTCAGTGGGGAGGTTTTACCAGAGATGGCAGCCATTCATTTTTTTTCTTGGGGGGGGGGGGGGTTTAGATTAGTATTTGGTGGTTCATGCAATTTATATTATGGGTATATTTATGGCTTTATGTATATATTTGATAAATCAAAAAAATGTTTATTATGAAAAAAAGAGTGAAACAACTGTCGAAAGGCACTGGGAGTTTCAACCTGGCATGGTAGGAAGAGGTGAACCTCTGCTGGGGGTGGGAGTGACTGAGGATGTTCCTTCAATGCTACCTATCTGCCAGAAGCGTGGTGTGGAGTGAAAGCATCTTGTCAGGCATATTTCAATTGTGCTGGTTAGTTCCTGCAAAATGCACCTTTGACGTGTCAGCTGCCTATTAATTTATGCTTATTCTAAACTGAATTTAGGTTTTTTTTGTTACAGTAAAAGTTTTAAAAAGGAAGTGGCATCTTGTCCACTTGTCCCATTCCTCTGGTATCATGCAGATTCCTTTCTTTTTTTAATCAATCTCTATGGAAAGTTGTGATGTCAAGTGCAGGCAGCCTATTTGACTTACAACTTCATCATAGCCAAGCTTGATTATATCCACATACATGAAATTCTCAGTAACAGTCAATGAGGATACTTATGAGGAATACAATTTCCTCGCTGATCTTTTCAGACTGCCTCACCAAAGGGTAATGCAGCCAACTGGGCAATAATAACCCTACCTTCACACCATTTGAAATAAGCTAACACAATAGTTAGACATCAAATCCAAGACCTGCCATGTCTATATGATTCAGTTTAACACTTGGCCATGGATTTATCAGCTGCACTGCTACACTGTCCCACAATCAGTAGAACACAACCTTCTAATCCCGCTGCCAAGCAGAGCAAGGAAAATAAAAGCTGTTGGACATGCAGCTTTAAGAATGATTTACTAAAATCTTTACTGTGAACATCTGTGAAAAGAAAATGGGCAGAAACATTCATTCTGCTCTCATTTAATTGTTCAAAGTATGATTCACAGATTTCAAATACAACACATTACATAAATTCCTGAGATTAAGTGAAAAATGCAACAGCTATTCACATATCCATGAACATTTCACATTTACTGGCTGCAATTCTGTACTTCGCTTACACAGTACAAGTTAGAGCAGCGACAGCTTTCTCATGTTTTCCAGTGAACAGTGCATGCTGCAAGCTGCAAAGTCTGATCACAGCATGTAATAATGAATTTCAACACAGTGGGTAAAATAACTGGGTGATACAAATGCAGTGATCAGTAAAAGTCATTACTATACAAGCATTGTGATAACCAACTATGGATTTTGTAAAGTATTATTTATCCACACCTTTACACAAAAAACTAAATGATGCTGCTCTGTTTTCTCTAAGCCAGTAATCTGGAAAACCAAACACCAGAAGGAGCTGCAGTTGTATATTCAGTCTCACTTGCCTGAAATCTGGCACAATTCCTCTTTCCATGGCTGAGACTGAAACTGGTAGAAATTATAAGCATACTACTCGGTTAATAACCTGACTAAGGATGACCTCATTGTTTGATGGAACTTGTTCGATTCACGTTGGGAGTGATACCTGGCACAAGAGGGAGATGATTGTAGTTGCTGAAGGACAATCATCTCAGTTCCAGACATCACAGCAGAAGTTTCTATGTCCCAACCATCTTCAGCTGCTTCATCAATGCCCTTTCTTTCATCATAAAGCGCAGATATTCATTGATGACTGCACAATGTTCAGCACCATTCGTGACTCCTCAGATACTGAAGTCGCCCACGTCCAAATACAGAATGACGTGTACAATCTCCAGGCTCGGGCTGACAAGTGGCAAGTAACATTCGCGCCACATAAATACCAGGCAACGACAATCTCCAACAAGAGAAATCTAACCATCACCCCATGTCATTCAATAACATTACCAACACTGGAACCCTGTGACCAACATGCTGGGGATTACAATTGGACAGACACTAAACTGAAACAGCCATATAAATACTGTGACTGAAAGGACCGGTCAGAGGCGAGTTACTGACCTCCTACCTTCGCAAAGCCTGTCCACCATTTACAAGGCACAAGTCAGAAGTGTGATGGAATACTCTCCACTTTCCTGAATGAGTGCAGCTCCAACAACACTTAAGAAGCTCAACACCATCCAGGACAAAGTAACCTGCTTGATTAGCACCCCATCCATAAACATTCACTTCCTCCATCATCAACGCATGGTATGTACCGTCTAGAGGTTGCACTTTCATTGTAAGAACTCGCCAAGCCTCTTTAGACAACACAGCACCTCCCAAACCCGTGTCCTCTACCATTTAAAAGGACAAGGGCAGAAGGTACATGGAAATGTCTTCACCTGGAGGTTCCCAACCAAGTCACCCACTATCCCGACGTGAGAAATCTATCGTCGTTCCTTCACCATTGCTGGGTCAAAGTCCTGGAACCCCCTAACACCACTGTGGGTGTACCTATATAGACTTACATAGAATTTACAGTGCAGGAGGCCATCCGGCCCATCGAGTCAGCACTGGCTCTTGGAAAGAGCACCACACCCTATCCCCATAACCCAGTAACCCCACCTAACACTAAGGGCAATTTTGGACACTAAGGGCAATTTATCATGGCCAATGCACCTAACCTGCACATCTTTGGACTGTGGGAGGAAACCGGAGCACCCGGAGGAAACCCACACACACACGGGGAGGATGTGCAGACTCCGCACAGACAGTGACCCAAGCCGGAATCGAACCTGGGACCCTGGAACTGTGAAGCAATTATGCTATCCACAATGCTACCGTGCTGCCCCAATATCACATTGGCTGCAGCAGTTCAAGAAGGCAGCTTATCACAACCTTCGCAAGGATGACTGAGGATGGACAATCTAGCCAGGGACACGCAATGTCATGGTGTTCCATTTAATAATAGATGCTTTTATACCATGAAATTCACAATGTATTTTTTACTGTCAGAATTCTTTTAAGGAAATAAATGCTAATCATTAAAAAAAACAAAATGCAGGGCAGCAGGGTAGCATGGTGGTTAGCATAAATGCTTCACAGCTCCAGGGTCCCAGGTTCGATTCCCGGCTGGGTCACTGTCTGTGTGGAGTCTGCACGTCCTCCCCCTGTGTGCGTGGGTTTCCTCCGGGTGCTCCGGTTTCCTCCCACAGTCCAAAGATGTGCGGGTTAGGTGGATTGGCCATGCTAAATTGCCCGTAGTGTCCTAATAAAAGTAAGGTTAAGGGGGGGGGGGGGGGTTGTTGGGTTACGGGTATAGGGTGGATACATGGGTTTGAGTAGGGTGATCATGGCTCGGCACAACATTGAGGGCCGAAGGGCCTGTTCTGTGCTGTACTGTTCTATGTTCTACTAGCACGGTGGCCTAGTGGGTAGCACAGCTGCCTCACGGCGCTGAGGTCCCAGGTTCGATCCCGGCTCTGGGTCACTGTCCGTGTGGAGTTGGCACATTCTCCCCGTGTCTGCGTGGGTTTCACCCCCACAACCCAAAAATGTGCAGAGTAGGTAGATTGGCCACACTAAATTGCCCCTTAATTGGAAAAAATAATTGGGTAATATAAATTTACAAAAAAAAATACATTTTGTTAAAAAGGCAAGCCATTGAATGTTTAATTGCTTGATCAGACACTTTGTAACTTGTGATGCTCATCACTTTTAGCTTCAGGGAATGTGGGCTTCACTGGTTAGCATCAAATACTGTAAACTAGCTTCTTTCCCATTTTTAAAAATTGCTGCAAATGCAAAACTGCAGCATGATGTACAGCTGCTCATGAGAAACTAGAGATGCCCCTGTTTTGTGCATTGGAAACAGCATAGTACACAAGCACAATGTATTACCTCAGCTGAAAGTATAAGGGTGTATTTTTTAAATTAATTTACAGGCTGTGGACGTCACTGGCTAGGTCAGCATTTATTGCCCATCTCTATTTGCCTTTCGGACGTTGGTGGTGAGCTGCCGTCTTGAACCACAACAGTCTATGAGTTGTAGCAACACCCACAGTGCTGTCAGGGAGCGAATTTCAGGATTTTGACCCAGTAACAGTGAAGGAACAGCGATTTATTTCCAAAACTGTATAGTGAATGACTTAGAGGGGATGAAGCAGCTGAAGATGGTTGGACCATAAGAACTCCTGCTGTGATGTCCTGGAACTAAGATAATTGTGCTTCAACAACCACAATCACCTTCCTTTTGTGCCAGGTATGACTCCCAACGTGAATCTAACACGTTCCATCAAACAATGTCATCCTAGGGCAGTATTGTGGCGCAGTGGTTAGCATTGCTGCCTCACGGCACCGAGGTCCCAGGTTCGATCCCGGCTCTGGGTCACTGTCCGTGCAGAGTTTGCACATACTCCCCATGTTTGCGTGGGTTTCACCCCACAACCCAAAGATGTGCAGGCTAGGTGGATTGGCCACACTAAATTGCCCCTCAAATTGAAAAGAAAATGAATTGGGTACTTTAAATTTATTTTTAAAAACAATGTCTTCCTTTGTCAGGTTATTCACTGAGTAGTATGCTTATAATTTCTACCAGTTTCAGTATCAGCTATGGAAAGAGGAATTAGGTCAGATTTCAGGCAAGTGAGAATGTACACCTGCAATTCCTTCTGGTGTTTGGCTTTCCAGATTACTGGTGGTGTTCCCAGGTATTTGCTGCTCCTACCCTTCTCAATCAGGGTTTTTCAAAATGTGGGCCATGACCAGCAGATAGGTCGCGAGCATGTGTCAGAAGGGTTGCGGAGCGATCGGTCGCGGCATTCCCACCATGGTCCCAATCACAGGAGAAACGGTCAATGGCTGCTACCGGCATTTTTACTGAGAATGGCGGCTGCTGCCACCTGTTAAATGAGAAGAAATGAGGCTGTGTGCAGTCTTCTGACCAGAGGTGGCAGCAGTGAGCAGGTCATGTTCATAAGTACACTAAACGTCAGGCGCCCTCGATGTATGTGCTTTTGGTGCTAAATCACGGAGGAGAGCTTCTTCCAATTTCTAGCTGCTGGCAAGCAGGATTCTGAAGATGAGTCATTTCCTTACAAGTAGAAAACGGTCAGAAACAAATAGGCAGTGTACCTACTGGATAGGATCTCATAACTGAATCTGGAGACAGCTGCCAGAGTCGAAGACAGAGCAGTGCTAGCTCTGTACAGAGCTCCAGAGCCTCTTGTTAACAGCCTAAAAAGAAGAAACGTAACTTGCAAATAAAGCAGCATAAAGATGATTTCTTGAGGTATAGCTATATCAACTATGCCAATGCATATAAGGATTCAAAACAATGTGTGTTATATGCAGGTGGGTAATGACAAATGAGAGGAGAAATTTCTGATTTTAAGAGAGAAGTGATGGATGAAAAATTCCTTTTGTGGTTGCGACCCCAGAGTCAGTTATTAACTTACTGCTGACACAAAATGAAAAGACTATGCTGCTGTACTTGAACTGTGATACCACATTAAAATCGCGGCAAAAGCCCATGAGGTTGTCAGAATTCTGGAGTAGCATCTCGGAGTATCCAGTGCTGAGCCAAACAAGCATTTTGTTGCTATTGCCCTTGACGACGGCCTACATGTGCGAGGTTGGATTTACGGTTTTCACAAAGATGATGTTTGCAGAAAGAAACTGGCTTAATTCTGCAACTGATATGCATGTTGCCCCCTCCTCCTGTGAACCTGATTGGAGTGAGATTGAAGTGTCCTGGGGAAAAAAGTTTGAAAAATGCTGTTCTAGATGGTAGTGGTCATGGGCTTGGAGGGTGCTGTCTAAGGAACCTTGGTGCGTTCCTGCAATACATCTTGTAGATCGTATACATGGCGTCACTGTTTGCTGGTGGTGGTGGTGGAGATTGAATGTTTGTGGAAGGGGGAGCAATCAAGTGGGCTGCTTTATCTTGGACGGTGTTGAGCTTCTTGAGTATTGTTGCAGCTGCACTCATCCAGGCAAGTGAAGAGAATTCCATTACACTCCTGACTTGTGTCTTGTAGATGGTGGACAGGTTTGGGGGGGGGGGGGGGGGGGGGGGGGGGGGTGTCAAGAGGGGAGTTACTCACCACAGACTCCTAGCCTTTGACCTGCTCTGGTGGCCACAGTGTTTATATGTCTAGTCCAGTTCAGTTTCTAATCAATGGTACGCCCAGGATATTGATAGTGGGAGATTCAGCTACGATAATGCCATTGAATGTCAAGGGGCGATTGTTAGATCCTCTCTTATTGGAGATGGTCATTGCCTGGCACTTCAGTACGCAAATATACTTGCCACCAACTCAAGCCTGGATATTGTCCCGGTCTTGTTACATTTCTGCATCTGAAGAGTTCTCAGTATCTGTTCAGCACTGTGCAGTTAGCTGCGAATATCCCCATTTTTGCCCTCACGAAGAATGGAAAGTCATTGAAGCAGCTAAGATGGTTGGGCTGAGGATATTCCCCTGCAGAACTCCTGTAGTGATGTCTTGTAGCTGAGATGATTGACGTCCAACCACCACAACCATCTTCCTCTGTGCCAGGTATGACTCCAACCAGCAGAGAGGTCCCCCTGATTTCCATTGGCTCCTGTTTTCGAGGGCTCCTTGATGCCATACTCAATCAAATGCTGCCTTGATGTCAAGGGCAGGTTATTGTTGAGTGAGGGCCATCTGATCGCGCTGTTGGTGACCCTTCCATAACTTTGCCTCATCAGTCTACTCTCCATCATCAGCAGTCAGTACTTGGCTGGGTTGGATTTCTTGTGTACCGGACATACCTGGGCAATTTTCCACATTGCCAGGTAGATGCCAGTATTGAATGTGTATTGGATGTGAAGTAAACGTTAGGTGAGTCTCTCAAAGCATCGCAAGTGCCATGTGCCATTCTAACAAGGCTTCAGAACCCTGATTTTGCTTTTGGGAAAGTCAAACGGCCAATTACAAGGCAGCAGGTATTTTGCATTCCTGGTCAGTTCCCCTATAATTTTTTTTTAATGTGGCAAAATACATTTTGTGTGCTATACGATGTGAAATGTACACTGGACATACCACTTTTACAGCATCACAGGCAGAATTCATTGGGTATTGTTCACAGTAAAAGTCAGTTGATGTACAATTTTGGAAGGATTGAGATTGATATAATTCTATAGTGGAACAGTGTCCCTTTAAGACACTTCAAGTTATAAATAGAAGCACAAAACATTTCAACAATCTAACAAGCAGATTCTGTAAGCAACAACCTATATGACAATCTTTCACTTACAGAAATCTATTCTTCATTTAGTTCACATTGTTCGAGTGGTGCCTCAAAGTCCTTTTGCAAACAAAATATTTGTAAACTAAATAAGCAATCCAGGTTTAAGTGGTTCACTTATAAACAACAAAAACTACAAAATGCAAACAACAGAACTAAGGTAATAAATCATTTTGGTTCAATATATTGGGGATTTTTTTCCAAAGTCATATTTTGTTTTCCTGCAATGCCTTCTCTATTTCCTCAGAAAAAATGACAACATTCTAAGGTACATACTCCAGCATTCCAAATAGCATGCACATGAATTAGTTTCCATTTGACAGCATCTTTGGAGATAACCCTTCAAGACACGAGATGAAATCTTCAAACGTCACTGCCTGCCATTTCAGAAGCAATGCTCTATAACCCCCCCCCCCCCGTCAAAATATTTTTCAGGGATCACTTATTGCTAATTTCATTTAATTTTGTTCTCAAATATCTTATACAGCTCCAGTGGAATGAAAAGACTTCAGATCTACTGTTGCTTCCACACAAATGAACTGACAAAGGTTACTGATATCGATATTTTCATTCACGGCGGGGGACATGGGGGGTAAAGTCTGGCTTGTATTCGAGTTGCTCATGGAGCTCAGTTGCTGTATCTTAAGATTTACTTCTTAATGGTATTCAGACACAGACCGACAGATTCAAATTTTTATCATGCCTTAGGGATAAGTAGTTGATTATAACCCAACAAATTCTTCTTCAGTGAATGGTTTGCATCGTTGCACAATTCAGTGCTGTTGGCACTTTGCTTTTGGTCCACTGCAGCAGTCTCTATACACACCTCGAACTGTTTCAACTTCTCTGGTTTATATATTGAGGCAATCATAGTCATTCTCATGCAACATTTCACAGTGTCATAGAACATTTGCCTAAACCCATCAAAAAGAGAACAGTACCAAGAATAGATCTTTCCAATCTGCCAAGCCAATCAAATCAAGCGGGCAAAAGCATCGTAAGAAATCTAGTGCAATTAAGTGCTGCCTGTAGGAAGTCAAGGAACGGACATTTCATGGCCACATATAGCCTGTGGCTATAGTTTAGAAACACCAAAGCTAGCCTATTTGAGCATGGAAGTTGTCAGAGATAAAATTCTGCTTATCCAAAAGGATACTCACGATACAATTAGGAGTGGACCCCTTGACTGATTTTTCCTTTCTTTGGATTACTTCACAGTTGTTTCAACACCACAGTAACTTTTTTTTAAAGTTTATTTTGTAAATCTAACTTATAAAATGCAACATCCACAATTTTGGTGCCTCTGTTTAAAAGGTTTTGCATTTATGTCATGCTATAAATACAACTCAAAATAATTAAAGTAATTAATAATTAAAGCAATTAAACCCATTAAAGCTGATCACATTAACATATTAACTTTTGCATCAAGCAGAATGTTTCCTTCAGAGATGGGAAACTAACGTCAGGCACAAATCCGGGAAAACGTGCTTGGGTGGGGGGGGGGGCTCTTTTGATTGAAAATACACAATACGGGCTACCATTGGGAGACAGCTTGCAGCCAGCATTTTAAATTTGCTTCCCACCTTCTGGAGTCAGAGAGCTGTCAGAAGCTATTTCTGCTATCGCAATAGTGGGAAAGCATCAGGGAACCAATCCAAACCAGTGGCCCACAATTTTACCAGCTTCCCCTGCCTGATCCCATCTCCCGAGGGCCAACAAAATTTGCACCTTCATAACACTTCATTTATCTTATTCAATCCATTGGTACATGTCTCACATTGGGAGTTGGAAAGAGAAAAAGAGGCATGCTTCAAATCCTCCATATACATGCAGGGTCAAAGAGATGATTCTAACATGTTTTTTTCACGGTGGAATGATAATGACACCAGATTGGTAATAGCAGGGTCAAACTGCATATTATCTGAAGATAGAAGACTTTTTGGGGAAAAAAACAATCTTCCAGGGCAAGAAATATAAGAAAATTATCATAGAATCATATAACAGTTACAGCACTGAGACGACAATTTAGCCCAGGGGTGGGCAAACTTTTCCGTGCAAGGGCCGCATTCAGAAATTCACAATTCACAAAGGGCCGCATAGTATATTAAGTAAAATAATTACTTCACCCGGTTATGATTGTGGGCGCCTCATATAGAACATAGAACAGTACAGCACAGAACAGGCCCTTCGGCCCTCGACGTTGTGCCAAGCAATGATCACCCTACTCAAGTCAACGTATCCACCCTATACCAGTAAGTAACCCAACAGCCCCCCCACCCATTAACCTTTAAAAAAAAATTTTTTAAAAAAAAAATTTTTTTTTAAAAAATTTTTTTTTTTTTTTTTTAATGACTTGGTGGGCCGCAGAAATACCTTTGGCGGGCCGCATGCGGCCCGCGGGCCGTAGTTTGCCCACCCCTGATTTAGCCTGTCATGCCATGCTGGCTTAGCTCGTCCCACTCCTCTTTATAAATTATTACCCGGTCTAAATAGAATGCATCCGATGTTGCTGAGCATACCTTGGACAGAGAGATAGCAGAAGCTCTGGCCACAATCTTTCGAACCTCCTTGGATATGGGGATGTTGCCAGAGGTCAAGGGGATTTTAAACATTACACACATGCTCCAAACATTAGAAAGCAATAAACCTGGTAACCATAGGCTAATAAATCTAATGGCAGTAGAAACACTACGAGAGACCACTGTCACAGATAAAATTAATTCTCATTTGTAGTTGGGTTAAAAAGAGTCAGCCAACACGAATATGTTAAAGAATCACAGAATTGTTGGGACACAGGAAGCCACTTGGTCCAGTATGTCTGCACTGGGTCTCCAAATGAGCAACTCCCCTACTGCCATTCCTCCAGCCCTCTCTGTCACCCTGCATATTCTTCATTTTCAGGTAACAGTCTATTCCCTTTTGAATGCTTCAACTGAATCTGCCTCCACCACTCTCAAGCAGTGCATTCCAAACCCTGAATATTCCTCCTATCAATTTTGCTTCTTTGACTAATTACTTTCAGTCTGTGTCCTCTTGTTCTCAATCCTTTCACAAGTGGGAACAGTTTCTCCCCATCTGTGCCAGCAGACCCCTCAGAATTTTGAATGTCTCAATCAAATCTCCTTTCAACATTCATTCTGAAGTTCCTCATCCCTGGAATCATTCTCGTAAATCTTTTCTGCACCCTCTCTAATGTCTTCAGATCCTTCCTAAAGTGCGACAACCAGAACTCGATTAAATACTCCAGCTGAGGCCGAACTAGTGACTTGTACAAATCCAACATAACTTCCTGCTCTTGTACTCTGTTCCCCTATTAATAAAACACAGCATACTGGATGCTTTATGAACTGCTCTCTGAAGCTGTCCTGCCATCTTCAATTATTTCTGTACTGATCTACCTAGCCTCCACCCGCTTTAGAGATGTACCTTTTGTTTTATATTGTCTCTCCGTGGTCTTCTTACCAAAATGAATCAACTCCCCCCCCCCCAGTTAATTTTTCTTACTCTGGACTGTTCTTTGTACTTTTCCACAGTCAGCCTAAAATATATGCTACAATGATCACTGCCTCCTAAATGTTGTCCTACTGATACTTGATCTACCTGGCCCACCTCATTTTCAAAAACCAGGTCCTGCAGTACCTCATGCTTTGCTGGACTGGAAACATACTGAAGTTTTGTGAACACAATCTAGGAACTCTTGCCCCTCTCCGCTATCTCAGTCTAGAGTTGCATTGTTAAAGTTCCCCATCATAAATACTGTAGAATTTTTGCACCTCTGTCATTTCTTTGCAAATCTGTTCCTCTATATCCTTCCCACTTGGTGGCCTGTAGATTTCACTGAGCAATATAATCAAACCTTTTTTATTCCTGAGTTCTAGCCAAATAGATTCTGTTCTTGATCCCTCAGTGACATCCTCTTTCTCAGCCCTCTCCTTTTTATTCCTTTTCTATCTTTGCTGAACACCTTGTAAGCAGGAATATTTAACAGCGACTCCAGCCCTTTTTTGAGCCAGGTCTCCGTTATAGCCACAGCATATTTCCACATGGCAATCTGTGCTTGTAACTCACCATTCTTGTTTCCCACACTCCGTGCATTCACAGATATGCACACTAATCCTGATTTAGACTCCACTACTGTCTTCTGTACTCTGACCCCACCTGTTAACTTATTTCCTATTCGAGTACTATCTATCTCGCCAAGTTTTGCGCTCCCCTCGTCAATTCTCTCTATTATCATCTCCAGCTTTCCACACCCTTACTGAGTTTTCTTAAACACCCAACAGCACTTGCAAACTCCCCGCAAGGAATGCTGCCTCCACTTTGTTCAGATGCAACCAGTCCGGCCTGGATTTTCCTCCATTTTCCCCAGAGCCAGTCCCAATGTCGCAAGAACCTAAAAAGCCCTCCTTTCTGCCCCTTCTTTCCAGCCATGCATTCATTGGAATTATCTTATTTCTGTACTGACTGGCTCTGGCTGCTCTCCCCAGATGAACCATCACTCTCATCTGTTTTCAGAACTGAATAATGGTTGGAGAGCGAGATGCACTCAGGGGATTCCTGCTCTCCCTGCCTGTTTCTCTTTGACTGTCTGCCAATCATCTCATCGCACTGTCCCTGCAAATACTTGAGCTGCAGGATGACCATATGTATAAATGCACTATCCACACAACTCTCAACCTCACAGATGCTCCCCAATTAAGCCAGCTGCTGCTCAAGTTCCACAACCCAGATCTCAAGCTGCTGCAACTGTCAACACGTCCTGTACAAATGGTTACATTGCACAGGATGTGCACTCTTGAGGTTGGAACAACAGTCCTGCCATTTCTCTATTAACTGATAATCTTGTGACTGCAATTAAATCTTATTGCTGGTAGTAAACCATACTAAGACCAATACCAATAAAATTTAATGAACCTTGGCAATATTGATAAACCCTACCAATACTTAGTACACCTTATGTACACCTTAAGGTATTAAACCTTACAATTACGATAAATTATCTGAGTTTTGAACGATACGCGAGAAAATTAATCACCAACCAATCAATTGCCTGTTTCTTTGTGACAAACGTAGACTTTTCTCAGAACCCGGTCAGTCCTCAGACTAGTCTTTTTTTCCCCCATAGTTCTAAACTGAAGTCTCCATCGCTCTAACCTGAGTCCCCATCGCTCTAACCTGAAGTCTCCATCGCTTTAACCTGAAGTCTCCATCGCTCTAAACTAAAGTCCCCGTCGCTCTAACCTGAGTCCCCGTCGCTCTAACCTGAGTCCCCATCGCTCTAACCTGAGTCCCCATCGCTCTAACCTGAGTCCCCATCGCTCTAACCTGAGTCCCCATCGCTCTAAACTAAAGTCCCCATCGCTCTAACCTGAGTCCCCATCGCTCTAACCTGAGTCCCCATCGCTCTAACCTGAGTCCCCATCGCTCTAACCTGAGTCCCCATCGCTCTAACCTGAGTCCCCATCGCTCTAACCTGAGTCCCCATCGCTCTAACCTGAGTCCCCATCGCTCTAACCTGAGTCCCCATCGCTCTAACCTGAGTCCCCATCGCTCTAACCGGAGTCCCCATCGCTCTAACCTGAGTCCCCATCGCTCTAACCTGAGTCCCCATCGCTCTAACCTGAGTCCCCATCGCTCTAACCTGAGTCCCCATCGCTCTAACCTGAGTCCCCATCGCTCTAACCGGAGTCCCCATCGCTCTAACCTGAGTCCCCATCGCTCTAAACTAAAGTCCCCATCGCTCTAACCTGAGTCCCCATCGCTCTAACCTGAGTCCCCATCGCTCTAAACTAAAGTCCCCATCGCTCTAACCTGAGTCCCCATCGCTCTAACCTGAGTCCCCATCGCTCTAACCTGAGTCCCCATCGCTCTAACCTGAGTCCCCATCGCTCTAAACTGAAGTCTCCATCGCTCTAACCTGAGTCCCCGTCGCTCTAACCTGAAGTCTCCATCGCTCTAACCTGAGTCCCCATCGCTCTAACCTGAAGTCTCCATCGCTCTAACCTGAGTCCCCATCGCTCTAACCTGAAGTCTCCATCGCTCTAACCTGAAGTCTCCATCGCTCTAACCTGAAGTCTCCATCGCTCTAACCTGAAGTCTCCATCGCTCTAACCTGAAGTCCCCAGCGCTCTAACCTGAAGTCCCCAGCGCTCTAACCTGAGTCCCCGTCGCTCTAACCTGAAGTCTCCATCGCTCTAACCTGAGTCCCCATCGCTCTAAACTAAAGTCCCCATCGCTCTAACCTGAAGTCTCCATCGCTCTAACCTGAAGTCTCCATCGCTCTAACCTGAAGTCTCCATCGCTCTAACCTGAAGTCTCCATCGCTCTAACCTGAAGTCCCCAGCGCTCTAACCTGAAGTCCCCAGCGCTCTAACCTGAAGTCCCCAGCGCTTTAAACTGAAGGCCTCGTCGCTCTAAACTGAAGTCTCCATCGCCCTACGTGCCTCTTTTAAAATGAAGTCTCCATTACTCCCCGTGCCTTTTTAAAACTAAGTCTCCGCTGGTCTCCGTGACTATTTCAAATTCAACGGCAAATCTTTTCCACTCTGAATGAGTTCTTCGATGAAGTAACAAAGTTGATGAAGGTAAAGCACTGGATGTTGTATCTTTGGACTTAAAAGACATTTGACAAAGCACCTCAGAAAAGACTTTCGGAAACCAGTAAAAGTAATGATTGGCAAAGATAGATGCAGAGAGTTTTACAGACTGGAGAGAAGGGTGCCATGGAATCCTCCAGGGATGGGTATTTGGATACACACCCGCAATCTGGACTTGAATATAGAGCATACAATTTTGTAGTTTGCGGACGATATAAAACTTGACAACATAGTAAATCGTGAGCAGGATGAGTAGCAGACTTCAGGACTACACAGACAGACCAGTAAAATGGTGAGACATATGGGCAGATGTAATTTAATGAAAATTATTCGTGAAGTGATACAGTTTTGGAGAAACAACTTAGGGAAAGCAATATAATCGAAATAGTTGGGGGCAAAAATAGAGGGATTTAGAGGTGCATATTGGCAGATCTCTGAAAGTGTGTGTTCATATACTTGGCTTGTGGTTTTTAAAAGAGAATTGGAAAAAATGTTTATAGGGTAATGAGGAAAATGCGAGGGAGTGGGGTGAGGTGAGCTGCTCTCGCAAAGAGCAAACACGAACACAATGGGCTGAATGGTCTTTTCTGCTGTAACCATTTCACTTATTCTTTGATTGTAAGGCTATGAAATGTGTTTGGGAACAAGATAGGCACATGGAATTAGGGCTGCTGTTCATGTGGTGGAATGGGCTAGATCATATAGACTGTTTTCATAGGGGTTGGTTTAACACGGCTAAATCGCTGGCTTTTAAAGCAGACTAAGGCAGGCTAGCAGCGTGGATTCAATCCCCGTACCAGCCTCCCCGAACAGACGCCGGAATGTGGCGACTAGGGGCTTTTCACTGTAACTTCATTGAAGCCTACTCGTGACAATAAGTGATTTTAATTTTTCGTTTCATTTCATATTGAAATTATGTATATATGTTACTATTTGCTGTTTATAAACTTGCTCCTTTTCATTTAAAAAACCTGGATGTGTGTGAGGCAACTTAATTTGGATTATAAACTTTAAAATATTGTAATACAGGGACTTCCAGACGTCTGCTGAAGAATATGCTATCTCCGCAGATATATATTTTTTTTAATTGGACTGGCTCGCAGAATAAATAAATTCTTGATGTTAAAATAAATTAACCTGACAAACATATCAAAACATGGAAAGTGTACATAAAATTTATTAAAGCAACCTTACTGGTGTGTTTCAATATTGTTCCAGAGGCAGATTAGGAGACATTTTCATTTACTTCACTTTTTGCTACCTCCTGCAGTGTTGCCAGATTTAGGACCTCCGCCACATTTTGCTATTCCAGCAAAAATACCACTGTCAGCTAACCAGAGTGAGCAACTGTACCTGCGCAAACAGTTTTCAAAATTCCACAATCTAGTGTCTGCAATATAGAGATCCTCTCAGCTAATCTACTCCTTTATTGCAAGATGGTTTGAGCACAGGAGTAAAGACGTCTTGATATAATTATATTAAGCCTTGGTGTATTACACCTGGAGTATTGTGAACAGTTTTGGTTTTATTATCTAAGAAAGGATGTACGTGCCATAGAGGGATTGCAATAAAGGTTCACCAGAGTGATCCCTGGGATGGGGAATTAAGCCTCATAATGAAATGAAAATTGCTTATTGTCACAAGTAGGCTTCAAATGAAGTTACTGTGAAAAGCCCCTAGTCGCCACATTCCTGCGCCTGTTCGGGGAGGCTAGTCCGGGAATTGAACCGTGCTGCTGGCCTGCCTTGGTCTGCTTTCAAAGCCAGCAATTTAGCCCTGTGCTAAACCAGCCCCATGAGGGAGGCTATTTAGGACTGAGGTGAGGAGGGTGGTAAATCTTTGGAATTCTCTCACCCCAGAGGGCGATGGAAGCTCGGTCATTGAGTATATTCAAGACAAAGATTGATAGATTTCTAGATATTACAGATATCAAGGGATCTGGGGACAGTGTGGGAAAACGGCATTGAGGTAGAAGATCAAACCATGATTTAGTTGAATAGTGGAGCAGGATTGAAGAGCCAAATAGTACGCTTCTGCTCCTATAGGTCGTGTGTGAAGAAACTCGGATTGTCCTTATGAAAGCAGAGGTGGTTATGGGAAGACCTAATAGAAACATTCAAATTCATGAAAGGCTATGATGGAACAAATGGGGAAAAACTATTTTCTCTAGCAAGTGGATTAATAACCAGAGCTCACGGAATTAAAACAACTGGCAAATGAACTAGAAGGGAAATTAAGCTAATTTTTTTCCCCACAAAGTTAAGATCTTCAGTAGAGGTTGTAGAACCAGCTTCTGCAGGAACTTCCACAAAGCAGTTGGATATAAAATGACAAATTTTCAGCGTTTTAGATGCATTACGGATTGGGACTAAATTCAACAGTGTCTTCAAAGAGACAACACAGACATGATGGGCCAAATGACTACCTTCAGCGCTATAAGATTCCATGATCGTCAAAAGTTAATCAACTGAAAACAATATCAGTAAATAATTCATACTTCATTTTTCTGAATTACATTATTGTAACATTCATCTTCCTCCATGAGGTGTGGGGAAACCTTGCATGCCTCATTTATACCTTCCAGACTTCTAAATGGAATTGGGCACAGGGAATAATTTTGCCAGGGAATCTTGTTGAGGTTCTATTGAGATACAAGTTGTTTGCTAATCAAGATGAGTATGTGGACAAAGTAACTATGCAACATAATAATGACAATGACAAGTTGTTTCACCTCATCTAGAACAATACAACAGTATTTACAGCACAAGAACAGGTCATTTAGGCTACAAGTCCATGCCAGGGTTTATGCTCCACACAAGCTTCCTATCCTTGAACATACCTTTCCATTTTTCCCTCATGTTTATCTCGATTCCCCTCAAATGAATGTTACAGAAGAGTTTCAGGTAGATGAGGGTGCCTGATCTGTGCCCCATGTCCTCCCACTACTACTAGCATCCGTACATTTTTAAAGAGTTAACATGCCTCCTGATTTGGACATGGACAATTATTTCTTCAGGTTGGCTGGGTCAAACTCAGGATATTTATTACCCAACATCATATAATTACCACAAAGACTGCAGCAGCTCCAGGAGCAGGAACATCACCACTACCTACGGACATCTAGAATTGGGAAAAAATGTATTCTTGCCAACATTACCCACAACACAAGAACAAATTTTAAAACTTTCAGGAACAGCAGTAATCGGTTACAGCATGAAGTTTTCTTACATCCACTTACAAGTATCCATAGAATCCTTACAGTGCAGGAGACCTCCATTTGGCCCATCGAGTCTGCACCGACGCTCCAAAAGAGCACACTACCTAGGCCCACTCCCCCGCCCTATCCCCGCAACCGCACCTCACCTACACATCTTTGGACACTAAAAGGCAATTTTTAACATGGCCAATCCACCTAACCTGCACAACTTTGGACATGTGGGAGGCAACTGCAGTAAGGATGTCTCCGATGGGAGGAGAATCCAGAACGAGGGGTCACAGTCTACGATTACAGGGTAAGCTATTTAGGTTTGAGATGAGAATTTTTTTCATCCAGAGAGAGCTGAGTCTGTGGAATTCACTACCACAGAAAGCAGTTCAGGACAAAGCATTGTATGTTTTCAAGAAAGAGTTAGATAGAGCTCTTGTAGCCAAAGGGATGAAAGGATGTGGGGGAAAGCAGAACAGGTTACTGAGTTTGATGATCAACCATGATCATAATGAATGGTGAAGAAGGCTCAAAGGGCCAAATGGCCTCCTGGTGTTCCTTTTTTCTCCTGTTTCTATGTTTCTTGCACAACACTTCGTAATCCCTACCCCCTTTAGACTTGGCAAATACTGATGTGTTGAGATGCCTTTTACTGCCATCCCCTTAAATTGGGCTGGCACATAATTTCTTTCTTCTATCATTCGTCAGTCAAGGAACTGAACCAAAGTTTGTACTTGGAGTATTAATTATGCTGATATGCTTACGCCGAACAATTGTGTTATTTTCACTTGAAATTCGGGTGGATATTAAAGGTTTATAAACCAACTAAGAATTGACTTGCACTTGAAAATAATAATCTGCCTCAGGTGTGTCTCAACTTCTCCCTTAACCACAATATTTCAACATCATTCATTATGTATTTGCTCTCTTTTCCTCATGTCTGCATTAACATTCACCTGTTTTTGTCCTGCCCAGTTAATACTTCATCCAGCTGTCACCTCTGACCTGCTTTCGGATTCCATCTACCCTTCCTATGAAACTATCACATGCTAATTTGCTGAAGTACATCACTCAAATCCATTTGAAATAGACATAGTTCCAACCTCCAATCTGCTGGGAGCTCCACTCAGCATCTCCTATCACAATATAATTCAACCAGCACCCATCATTTTCTAATCTAAAGTGAATTTCTTATCCAATGGTCTTTCTTAACTAATGGTCCTTTGAATAGAAGTGAAGGGGTTAAGAGAATGTATGGGAGTTGACAGATTGCCTGCCACTCTGCTTGTTGTGAGGAGTCTTGCAAAATTAAAGTTTTGGTCACTTCAACCAATTACATACACTGCAAGTGGCCCCTAGATTCAGTATGCAGTTGCATAAGAATACCACTAGGTGACAGCAAATGAATCAACCATTCCTCAGCATATGATATTAGTAGAACAACAAACAGTGTGATTCAACCTGACAAAGCATTAATTAGGTGAAGGAGCCTATTGGCCCCCTAGCTGCAAGACATCAGAAACGACAAGCTACAGGAAATGCATGCTTTGGCACGTCGGGAACAGCAACACAACCAGCTCCAGCAAGCCTATGGCAGCAAAGCCACAATGAGTGAAATAAAAACACCACCCCGATCAGCCTTGTGCTGTACTTGGCAGCAAAATCACTAATAAGCAATTATATTTGCGCACGGTGAAGTCGAGACATCCTGAGTGAGTGAGACAGACAAGAGTGAGGTTGAAACTTGGTAATTTGGAGCACTGAGGTAATTCGGTGCAGAGTGGTAGGAGGGCTTTTTCCCTATTGTTTTGTTTTTTTTCTTCTGGCTTGTCACTGTTAATCTGCAGGGAGGAATTCAGAGAACATCCCGGGAAGGTAAGTGATACAAATACCTTTTCAAATTGTGGGGAAGAGACAAACTGAAGTGACATCACAATAAAGCGGTGACCTGATTGGCTGGTAGGGAATCTGTTAAATTTGAAAAGAAAATAACATTGAAAAACAAATTAAATCAAATTGATTAACTCGGTAGAGGAGTAACTAAACCCGAGGGCAGAGATTAGTATTTAGCATTTAATTTTACAGTAAAAATCTAGTGCCAGGGCCATATAGTTAATTGTGACTGAATCTAATAACAATTGAAGTGTTTATTTTGAATTAATGAACTAGTGCTTAAATGTCACTCAGCGGGGTGCAGTGCTCGAACTGTGAGATGTGACAGATCCCTGACACTTCCAGCGTTCCGAACGACTACGTCTGCAGGAAGTGTAACCAATGGCAGCTCCTCGCAGACCACGTGGTTCGGTTGGAGTAGCAGTTGGATGCACTTGGGAGCATGAGGTGGCAGAAAGCGTCATAGATAGGAATTAGAGATGTGGTTATACCCAAACTGTAGACAGAGAGATGGGTGACCGCTAGAAAGGCTAGGCAGTCAGTGCAGGAATCCCCTGTGGCTGTCCCCCTCTCTAACATGTATACCATTTTGGATTCTGTTGGGGGGATAGCCTATCAGAGGAAAACAACAGCAGCCAGAACAGTGGCATCACAACTGGCTCTATTGCTCACCAGGGGAGGGTAAAGTGCAGGAGAGCGATAGTTATAGGGGACTCTATAGTAAAGGGCACAGATAGGTGCTTCTGTGGAAGTGAAAGAGACTCCAGGATGGTGTGTTGCCTCCCTAGTGCCAGGGTCAAGGATGTCTCTGAACGAACACAGGACATCCTAAAGGGGGACAGTGAACAGCCAGAAGTCGTAGTACACATAGGTACTAACGACATAGGCAGGAAGAGTGATGAGGTCCTGCAGAAGGAATTCAGGGAGTTCGGCGGTAAGCTAAGAAGCAGGACCTCTAGGTTGTAATCTCAGGATTACTCCCTGTGCCACGTGCCAGTAAGGCTAGAAATAGGAGGATAGTGCAGCTAAACACGTGGCTAAACCAGTGGTGTAGGAGGGAGGGTTTCAGATTTCTGGACCATTGGGATCCCTTCTGGGGCCGGTGCGACCTGTACAAGAAGGACGGGTTGCATCTAAACATGAGGGGCAGCAATATCCTGGCTGGGAAGTTTGCTAGTGTCACTCAGGGGGATTTAAACTAATATAGCCGGGGGGGGGGGGGGGGGGGGGGGGGGGGGGGGGGGGGGGGGGGGGGGGGAGAAGGAGGAGACGAGACCAGAGCTGTCGTTTAGAAGGTGCCATAACTGAGGGGGAAATTGAGAACAAAAACAAGAGAACAACATCACCCTCAGGTAGAGCAAAAAATATGACAGGTGTGAGAAGGGAAGTGGTCAATGCAGGACTGAGAGTATTATTGGTTTATGGGGATAGGGTGGAAGTGAGGGCTTAAGTGGGTCGGTGCAGACTCTCTGGACCAAATGGCCTCGTTCTGCACTGTATGTTCTATGTTCAACCCAAGGATGTGCAGGGTAGGTGGATTGGCCACACTAAATTTCCCCTTAATTTGAAAAAAGAAATAATTGGGTACCCTAAACTTATTTTTTTAAATATATAAAATAAAATACACTGCAAAGAGCTGACCACAACTGAGTTTTGCAGACAGACACATTCCAAGGTCCAGGATCACATGCTGAGGGTCACACTGAAGCTTAGGGAAGCCGCCACAACAGTTCAATGAGGAAAGACACAGTTTAAGGCCCTTTGATTTCTTTGATTTTCCAATGCAATGCAGTTGACTTCCTAACAACTCTAGAAATATGTGCTTTGTGGAATAGTGACGCAGCTTTTAAGAGTACTGTCTGAAAAATTGGTGGGGATAAGCAAGCTAAATTGGCTCATTAATCAAGAAAATAAAACTGCAGTGGCCCAGCTCAGTTACCACATGGACACGAGAGCTCCCCAGAAGAGCTGAAATGGAGGAAAATACCCATATTCACCTATCACCATTTCTATAGTGTTGCCCATATAATATTTCACTCCAATCCAATCCAATCAGATAGCCTTATAGTCCTAAAAGGAAAAGGTTTCTGGGAAGTGCTGTACCAAGCCCAGGTAACCAGCAAACCTTTTGTTAAAATAGGTAACAGCTCCACCGTGGCATGAGGGGGAACAAACACAGCTGATTTTCAACCTTTAGTTAAAAAAAATTTTAATCGAGAAAATGTTAGTCCTTTTAAACTGGTATTGCCCTATGACCAGATAATACACAAGTGTAATGGAAATTTTCAGACATGCAACTGTCAGGTAACAGAGAAACATCCAATCCAAGCACTGAATCACATCTTAATTTAAGACATTAAAAATTGTGTGCATAAATGGATTGGATGTGTATTACAACAAGAGCAAGTCTAAACTAGCAGTATTTGAGTATGCATCATGTTTACAGGTTGAAAGAGAATTAGTGACAGCTTAACACTGCCACTAAAGGATCAAATACTCCCAAGTAACTTTGACGGGGACACAATGAAAAGTGCGAGGAGAGCGGCAAGGACAGTGAATGAGCACAACGAGAACGGCGGGAACTCAGGATTAAAGAGCGCGAGAAGAGCGGCGGAGACACCGTGAAAGAGTGCGAGGAGATCGGCGGAGACCCAGGATAAAAGAGCGTGAGGAGAGCAGCAAAGACACAGTGAAAGAGCGCGACGAGAGCGGTGGAGACACAATGAAAGAGCTCGAGAAGAGGGGCAGGAACACAATGAAAGAGCGCGAGGAGAGCTGCGGGGACACAGTGAAAGAGCGCGAGGAGAGCGGCGGGGACCTAGGATAAAAGAGCGTGAGGAGAGTGGCAAAGACACAGTGAAAGCGCAAGGAGAAGACGGAGACACAGTGAAAGAGCGTGAGGAGAGCGGCGGAGACAGAGATAAAGAGCACGAGGAGAGCGGCAGGGACACAGGATAAAAGAGCGCGAGACCAGCGGAGACACAGTGAAAGAGCGCAAGGAGACCGGCCGGGACTCAGGATAAAAGAGCGCGAGGAGAGCAGCGGGGACACAGTGAAAGAGGGCGACAAGAGCGGCGGGGACACAGGATAAAAGAGCTTGTGTCTCTTGGAGACCTGCCTTTACAGGAACCCTAGGAGCAGCCGGGAATCGCGGGAGCAGGGTCTGGAGAGCGGAGCCTAGCAACCGGCTCACAGGGCAGTATCTCAGCTACATTCTGTTATGGCAAGAGTTCTTGGAAGTGTGGAGGAACAGAGGAATATTGGGGTCCACGTACATAAATCCCTCAAAGTTGCCACCCAGGTTGATAGGGTTGTTAAGAAGGCATATGGTGTGTAGGCTTTCATTAACAGGGGGATTGAGTTTAAGAGCCGCAAGGTTTTGCTGCAGCTTTATAAAACCTTGGTTAGACCACACTTGGAATATTGTGTCCAGTTCTGGTCGCCTCATTATAGGAAGAATGAGGATGCTATGGAGAGGGTGCAGAGGAGATTTACCAAGATGCTGCCTGGAGTGGCGGGCTTGTCTTATGCAGAAAAGTTGAGGGAGCTAGGGCTTTTCTCACTGGAGCGAAGAAGGAAGAGAGGTGACTTGATAGAGGTGTACAAGGTGAACAGAGGCATGGATAGAGTGGATAGCCAGAGACTTTTCCCCAGGGCAGAAATGGCTGTCAGGAGGGGACATAATTTTAAGGTGATTGGAGGAAGGTATAGGGGAGATGTCAAGAGGCAGGTTCTGTACACAGAGAGTGGTGGGTGCGTGAAATGCACTGCCAGCAGAGGTTAGAATCATTAGGGACATTTAAGCTACTCTTGGACAGGCGCATGGACAGCTGTAAATTGAAGGGGTGTAGGTTCAGTTGATCTTAGATTAGGATAAGTGGTCAGCACAACATCGTGGCCCAAAGGGCATGTACTGGCTGTCCTGTTCTATGTTCTAATCCTTACAGTGCAGGAGGCCATTCAGCCCAATGAGTCTGCACCGACCCTTCAAAAGACCACCCCCCACCCTATTCCTGCAACTTTGCCCTAAGGGGCAATTTAGCATGGTCAATCCACCTAACCTGCACGTCTTTGGACTATGGGAGGGAAACGGAGCACCTGGAGGAAACCCAAGCAAACACAGGGAGAAAGTGCAAACTCCCCACAGTTACCCGTGGTCAGAGTCAAACCTGGATCTCTAGCGGTGAGGTGCAGTGCTAATCACTGTGCCACCCTGTTAATTAGAAACCTACACAGAAAGTTACTGTCATCGTTCGGATGGGGCACCAGCAATGATAGAATAAATCAACAGGTTAGAAGGACTTTATAAAATTGTTTACAGCTTTCCTGAATCCTGGATATTGCATTACATCATTGGGAGCCGATGTCAAATTACCAATTTGAAACAAATCAATAATATTATTCTGTGAACTTCACGCTGAACAATATGCAAATTTACAATCGTTCTTGGGATGTGAGAATTGCTGGAAAGGTCATCATTGATTGCCAATTCATCTTGAACCACAGCATGCCACGTAATGTCAGTATTTTCAAAGTTCAATCATGAAAGGAATTTCCGGATTTTGATCCAGCAACGATAATATAGTTCCAAGTCAAGACACTGAAGTTCCCATGGACCTGCAGCTCTTGTCCTTCTAGATAAAAGCTGCTCTGGCTTTGGAAGGTGCGATTGAAGAAGCCTTGGTGAGTTGCTGCAGTTCATCTTGCAGATGGTATCCAGTGTGCGTCATTAATGGAGCATAAAATGTTTAAAATGCTATGCCAATCAGACAGGCAGCTTTGTTCTGGCTGTTGTCAAGCTACTAAGTGTATTTGGAGCTGCACTCATCCAGGCAAGTGGAAAGTATTCCATAACATTCCTCACTTGTGTCTCACAGGTGTGGACAAGTTTTGGGAATTCAGGAAAAATACTCGCAGAATTCCCAGCCTATGGCCTGTTCTTGCAGGCACTGTGTTTATATTGCTGGCCCACTTCAGTTTCTGGTCAGGGGCAACCTCCAGGATGTTGACTGTGGGGCATTCAGTGATAGTAATGTCAATGAATATAAAGGGGAGATGGTTAGATTCTCTCTCGTTGAGATGGTCATTGCCCGTCATTTAAACGGCAACGGCATTTACATCCCTTCAAATTTATCTATCTCAGATTTAAAATTAACAACTGATCTCGCATCAATTGCCATTTGTGGAAGAGAAATCCAAACCTCTGTTGACTACCTTTGTGTATAGAAGTGGCACAGTGGCTAGCACTGCTGCTTTACAGCACCAGGGACCTGGATTCACTTCTGGCCTTAGATCACTATCTGTATAGAGTTTGTCTTCCGTGTCTGTGTGGATTTTCTCCCAGTCCAAAGATGTGCAAGTAGGGTTATGGGGTTGATGGAGAGAGGGGCATGGGAAGAGTGCTCATTCGAAGGGTCGGTGCAGGTTCGATGGGCTGAATGGCCTCCATATGTGCTGCAGGGATTCTATATATTAGCCAAAGCATCAGTGATAACCAGGTGTTGCAGCATGCGGCACAGATTTATTTGGACCTCATAATCAAGTGTGCAGTTCCCTGATTTCTTGAACATAAGAAACAGGAGCAAGAGTGGGCCATTGGGCCCTTCATGCCTGTTCTGCTATTCAATAAGATCATGGCTGATCTGATGTGGTCTTACCTCCATTTTCCTGCCTGTCCCCCATAACCCTTTAATCCCTTTTTGATCAAAAATCTGTGCAACGCAGCCTTGAATATATTCAATGATCCAGCTCTACTGCTCTCTGCAGAGTGAATTTCAAAGAAGTCACCCATAAAAGAAATGTATCTTCACCTCAATCTTAAATGGGAGATCCCCTTATTTTAAAACTGTTCCCGCCCCCTCATTTTAGATTCCCCCATGTGAAGGAACATAGTCGTCTACCCTATCAAGCCCACTCAGAATCTTATATATTTCAATAAGATCAGCTCTCAGCCTTCTAAACTCCAGTGTAGGCACAACCTGCTCGACCTTTCCTCACAAGACAAACCCCTCATTCCCAGGAATCAGCCAAGTGAACCTTCTATCAACTGCTCCAATTCAAGTCTATCCTTCCTTAGTGAGGAGACCAAAATTGTACACATTACTCCAGATCTGGTCTCACCAATGCCCTGTACAGTTGCACTAAGACTTCCCTACATGTATACTCCACCCTCCGCAATAAAGCCCAACATTTCATTCACCAATTTATCATCCTAAATTACCTACTGTACCTGCATGCTAACCTTTTGCGATTCATGTACAAGGATATCCCAGATCCCTCTGTACACAACATTCTCTCAATTTAAATAATATTCTGAAGGGATAGACTTATTTTTTTTGTATTGCTCAATGCTGTTGAAGCATGAAGGAAAGTGAAAAGCACACGCTAAACTGACACACTTGAATTTGGCTTAGCAGATATATGCTGCACTTGGATAAACAAAACCCAGAGTTGCAAGGATATGGCCTTGACTTTTGAAAATCTCATCCTGAATTCCAAACTTCTCCAGCTTTATTCCCCTCTGTCTCAGCAACTTCTTTCAGTCTTGCAATCTCAGCACTTCTCCAATTCTGGTCTCTTGGACAATCCAATTTTAATTGTTCCACCAAGGGCAACTAACTGTGCCTTCAGCTGCCTACAGCCTAACTTCTAGAATCCCTTTCCTAAATGTCTCACCCTCTTCTTGAACCAAACTTTTGGTCACCATACCTGTCCTAAGATCTCCTTCTATGGCCGGTTGTCAAAATTGGTTTTGATAATTTTGAAGCACTATGACACATTTTACTTTTCTCTCTAAATGCAACGGTGACATTGTTACCTGAACTGATGCAAAGTTCATTATGAACTAGATTGTTATTTCAAATTCAGAAAGTTAAAGTGATCCATTCCCCACTCAAAAGTCTTGCATTTTTATAGCAACTTTAAGTGAGAGGGGATTTTATAAACAATGAAGCACTTTGAAGTGTAGTTATGTAGAAAATGTAGCAACTAATTTGCAAGCAGCTCATTTCCTTAAACAGATGTTGGCCAGGATACCTTAAGAACCCTAAAATAAGCAAAATACTGCAGGTGCTGGAACCTGAAAAAAGACATGGGGATACCGGGAAAACTCAGCAGGTCTGCCAGCATCTATTCAGCAAGAAACAGAGTTAACATTTTGAGTCATTTGACTCTTCGTCATAACTGAAGGGGCGGGAGAATGTGTTAGAGCTGTGGAAACTGCAACAAAAGTAGCAACTTTAAGAACAAAAGACAGATGGTCTGGTGTAAGGAGGGAAGGGAGTGTTTTGCATTGAGGCAATACATGTCTGAATATGTAAAAACAAATAGTGGGTTTAAGATAGAACATAGAACATAGAACAGTACAGCACAGAACAGGCCCTTCGGCCCTCGATGTTGTGCCGAGCAATGATCACCCTACTCAAACCCACGTATCCACCCTATACCCGTAACCCAACCCCCCCCCCCCCCCTTAACCTTACTTTTTAGGACACTACGGGCAATTTAGCATGGCCAATCCACCTAACCTGCACATCTTTGGACTGTGGGAGGAAACCGGAGCACCCGGAGGAAACCCACGCACACAGGGGGAGGACGTGCAGACTCCACACAGACAGTGACCCAGTCGGGAATCGAACCTGGGACCCTGGAGCTGTGAAGCATTTATGCTAACCACCATGCTACCGTGCTGCCCCATGGAGGAGAAAGGTCAAAATCTAAAGTTGCTGAACTTAACATCGAGTCCTGAGGGTTGCAACGTGCCCAAATGGAAGACGGAGATGCTGCTTCCCCAGCTTCACTGGAGCATTGCAGCAAGCCCAGAACCCATACTCTTCTTCAAAATGCCTTTGGATTTACAACGGCTGAGAGGGCTCTCGTCCAAAAGGGGGCATCTCTAACACAACTAAACTTTGTAAAAGAACCATAAAGCCACATGCATTACGCATGCTTCTTCTCTGCCTTCATCAGTTTTGCTCATTGATTTAAAGATCTGGAGTTGAAAAGACTATGCAAGATATCTGGTTAACCCATTCAATGTTGATGCAGAACATTCAATGTCTCCATTGGCAATAGCTGAAGCCTCTGTCAGGAATGATCAAACTGCAAGATGAAGAAGTTAAAATCAAATACATATGATGCTGTTGAAATTTGCAGAGTTGTGCCGGGTGAAAAGCTCACAAACATCATTACTACTCATCACTTGATTTATATGTTCACTTTCAGAAATGTGCACATTGTTTTTGAATGGAGACAAAAACAAAGTAGAGATCTGTCCTGACACGCTGTTCATGCAAGAGCCAGGTACAGAGTAGATTTTTTTAAAACACAGAAAAATGAAGACTCTAAGTTGCAACTGATTACTGTGGCTGTGCAGAAAGGAATTATATTTTTGTGCTCATTAGTGAGAATATCACACAGTGGTGCAGGTGGTATTTCATTATTTAGCAGATATGACTGATATTTTGTTCACCTTTTGTTTACAGAACTACTGATTTCAATTCAATGAATTTTTACAACTTTACTGGAACAATATTAATTTGATGGACATAATGGAGTTCCATAGGCTGTAGATTTGCGATTCTCCCACCAGTAATGTAGCGTGAACAAAAAATAGGTGAAAGCCTCCAGAATTTGGATTGGGAAGGTGGGGGTGTAGTAGCAATGTCATTGGACAGGTAATCCAAAGACCATGGGTAATACTCTGTTCAAATCCCACCATTCCACTCATGTTGGCAATTGTCAAATATCATAAAAACTAATCTGGTTCATTAATGTCTTTCGGGGAGGAAATCTGCCACCTTTGCCCGTCTGACCTACATGCGGTTGGTTGACTCTTAAATAGCCTCTTATATGGCCGAGCAAGCCACTCGATTCAAAGTAAATGCTGGCCCAGCCACATTATATGAAAGAATTTTGTAATGAAAGTCTGTTTGCTCAGTTGGCTGAACGGCTGGTTGGTGATGTGAAGCGACGGGTTCAATCCCAGTACTAGCTGAGGTTATTCATGAAGGTCTCAACTTCCCAAACCTTGCCCCTTGCCTGGGGTATGGTGACCCTCAGGTTAAATTACTACCCAGTCAGTGCTCTCTGGGAGAGAGAAGCCTATGGTTCGCTGGGACATTGGCGACTTTCATTTCAAAAGGGCAGCACAGTGGCTAGCAATGCTGCCTCAGTGCCAGGAACCCAGATTCAATTCCAACCTCGAGTTTGTATATTCTCCCAGTGTCTGCGTGGGTTACCTCCAGGCTCTCCGGTTTGCTGGCTCGGTGGATTGGCCATACTAAATTGCCCTTAGGGTAGGGTTGCATGAGTATGCGTGAGATTGGGCCTAGCTAGGGTGCTCTTGCGAAGGGTTGATGCAGATATGATGGGCCAAATAGCCTCCTTCTACACTGTAGAAATTCTTATGATTCTATTCTATGAATCAACAATACTGGAGACCGGCATTGGAATTGCTCCCATAGGACATGAACTGAACACAAGGGAATATTTGCTGCATTCTGGTATGTTGTCACCTTAATGTTTTATATCACACAAAGTCCATGCATTTCATTTAAAAGATACTCTTTTCAGGTGTGGGCTGCACACCATAAACTGCAGTGTGTAAAACCGGTTTTGAAAATATTTTGTTTCTAGCACTTAGGCTCAAAAGATTGGATATTCCTTTCCTAAATAAATTTGTTTCAGTCACAATGACTTATTTTAGTGTGCAGGTTAGAGTACAAAATGAGGTAAAGTAAATAACTTTTATCAAAATGCTGATTGAAGCATCCCTTGTCTAGAAAACAAATCTTAGTTTCTAGTATTTGCATTTTTATTTTTATATTTCTCTTACAATACAAACATATACAGAAGCAGATCAATTCTAGCAAGGGAAGAAACCATTTGCTTCATCCTCCCTTTACTGGTGCTAGCTCCATATTGTATCTAATCTTATTTTTCTGTTCATGCTATGTAAACATTGTTTACTTAAATATGTAAGTACTTTCTTCCACCACTACTTCCTTCTCCTCTTCTATTACTGCCTGTAAACCTTACTATTCCTTTTTGCTTCAATTCCTCAAGCTTTTGCTACATCTCCTTCTCCCCTCCCTCGACTCCCAACCAACATAAATTAATTTAATTCGTCAAACTGTACTTTCTATTTAAAGTTATCTTAAAAAAATACAATACGTTCCCAGCACATTATGGATCAAATCGGGGATCATCATCTTGCTGATTAGATTGTGTTCCACAAGCAGAGACACTTCTTTCTTCCCCCCAAATATCCATGCGAGGCAGTCTCAGATGTGGGATGTGGCTGTCTGAATTTTGTCATGCGACTCATTATAGATTTGAATAACACAATAATCAGAACAATGTGACGCGACTTGTCCAGTAAAGTGCGTGGCTCAGTTTTACAACATTTTTATGTGGAAAGCTACATAATCACAAGATGGCAATTTTTTTGAAAAGACTAAATCAATCGTCAGGGCGATCAGTTGCTTACGGTAGTAGGTCATTTTGCTGCAACAGAAATACTTAACAGTGCACTGAAGCAAGAAAAATTGATACTCCATTACAAATTTCTCTTAAGCATTTTGTGTTTCATGAAAGACTAGGTTCCAATTTTTTACCCCTCTAATCATCTTCAGCCAACCCCTAATATAACAGAAAGAATATGTATTTGGTCATAAGGGTATCCTTTACTAGGTGTATATTCTGCAGCATAGGTTATGTTGAGTATAACCCATTTAGAAATGGCTTTTTCCAGCTCTTAAATTTGAGACACCAAATTTCATGTTCAATGCTACAACCCAAGCATTACCAGCCAACCTAAAATTCCATACGCCCAATTTGTCTCAGCACAATAATGATGACAAGTTAATGATTACTGTATTCAATCAGCTATCACTTACAACGTTACATGTACAAGATGTCCTTTTTTTCTGTATCATAAAGGATATTTATACAGTTGTTAAAAGTACTTCAAAATTCTGTTATTTATTATAATTTAACTTTGTGGTTGCGGTTTTATCCTCATTCTGAAAATAATAATGCAGCAAGCACCAAACAAACGACCATCACAGTGAAAAGGGGAAATCACTGCAAGGGACATGCAGTAAGTATTCACTTTTAAGTTGTCCCATTTTACATCATTGATATTGTGTTTTTAATCAGGCCGATATTCCGCATTCTGGATTCGCATCAACGTTGTCTCGTGTTGGATGCGACATAGGGTCGCGTAACATAATCAGTGCCATTTTGGAGCAGCCTCTCTATGGCCCTCCTGTTCATGCCCTTTCCAACGTGGGACTTATCTCTGCGATCCTGCAACTCAAAGCTGATCTCATTCCATCGCTTTCTTCCTGCCTCTCGTTACTCATCTCAGGAACCTTTGCTCACCGCAACAGTTGGGGAAGGGTGGTTAGGCAAGGCGACGAGCAGGACTTAAGTAGAAAGGGTTAGAATATTTACTTCATTTTAATTAATTTAAAGTTTTAAATTATTTTATTTACAAATAAAGTAATTTAGCAATATACAGTGTTTAAAATTACAGGGTATTTTCTTATGGCAACAGGAAAGGTTCTACAGAACCCAACTAAAACTTTCACTTAATTTAATTTAATTTAATTTAATGTTGCACTTTTCAGGAATGCAACTAACATTAAGCGAGGAATTATTGCAAATATTTAATGAAGTATAATGGCTACAGAAAAAGGGAAAAGCTAGAATCTAACAATATTCTTTTGGTGCACCCCATGTATTACAATGGCACAACCCACTGCCTTGTAAGAGGATGCAGCAATCTCTGGCATAACTTTTCATGCTCTTGGAGATAGCACACATCTACTTTTACATTTAGGAAAAGTTATTTTCTAATAGGAGGATAAACTGCCTTAACATTCAGGGAGATCATATTAAAAGGTTAGGAGAACATTTGACTTGTTTCAAGCAACAGTCCATCCTCTCTCAACACATTTAACCATTGTCTGAGAAAGATAAACAGTCCAAATGACCGTCATAATTATTTAATTGTATAAAAGGTTCAGTATTTAACCTCTTTATTTTATTAAAGGTAAACTTGGTTGCAAATAAAAAGCAATGTAGAGCATTGTTGTTTCACCTGACTGTGCACTGTTTTCTGACAAGGAATGTTTTTTAGCATCACTTACATAAAAGCATTAACAAAATATGATTGCAAAATGTACGTCTACCACATTTTTTCTAATACTTTAAAACTCGTCATGTTGTGGTTAATAAATAGGCGTCAAGATTTTCTGTATGGTTCCAGTGGCGACGATGTTCGAGTGAGTCGCACATTCGGCGGGCTCTCACTCCGGCGGGGCTTTAGGGCTGATTCCCCGCGATAGCGGGACCACGGAGCGGCAAAAAGGCGGCCGCGATAGTGCTGGAGAGCGGGCTGCAATCTATGGAACCGTGGGAGTCCAGGAAGTAGAGGAGGAGAGAGAGAGAAAGAGACAGAGGCAAGGAGCAGAGGAAGCTGACCTGAAACTTAAGATGGCGGACACATGGACCTTTCTTGCTCCAAGTGAAGAAAAACAGTTTTGGAGTCGCTGAAGCAGGACAACTTGGACCCACTTGTTCAAGAGATAAAAGTTAAGGAGCTGGGAGAAGGAAAGCGGCAGCGAAAGTGCTGAGGAGCGGGCTGCGGCACATGGAACAGCGGGAGTCCAGAAGGCAGAAGAAAAAGGAGAAAAAGGGACAGAGGAAAGGACCTGAAGAAAATTACCTGGGACCTAAGATGGCAGACGCACGGACCCTGGACTCAGCAATCCAGCAGGCGCTGGATAACATGCTCCAGGTAATGAAGTCCAGTTTTGAAGCGCTGAAGCGGGACAGTTTGGACCCAATCCAGAAAGCGGTGGATCAGCTGAACCAGAGGCTGGATGCGCAAGGTGTTAAAGTTAAGGAGCTGGGAGAGGTGGTGGAGGAGCAGGCGGATGCGCAGACGGTTGCGGCGCTAGAAGTTGACGGGCTGAAAGAGCGGCAGAGAAGACTGCTGGACAGAGTGGAGGAGCTGGAGAATAGAGTCCGCAGGAACAACCTGAGGATGGTCGGCCTCCCTCAGGGGGCTGAGGGAGCTGATGCCGCAGCGTTTGTAGCAGACCTATTGATGCAGCTGATGGGGGCCGAAGCCTTTCCGCGACCGCCGGAGCTGGAGGGGGCATACAAGAGTGCAGGCAAGGCAGGGGCGGCCGGGCGGACCCCCCCCCCGCCCGATGGTGATTACGTTCCACAGGTTCGTGGACAAGGAGCGGGTGCTGCGGTGGGCAAAGAGCGCCAGGAGCAGCATGTGGAACAACAGTGTTCTCCGCATTTACCAGGACCTAAGCCAGGAGGTGGCTCGGCGGCGAGCAGCCTTTAAGAATGTGAAGGAGGTGCTGTTCAAGAAGCACGTGAAATTTGGTCTGCTGTTCCCGGCTCGCCTATGGGTCACGCACCAGGGTCAACACCACTACTCCGAGCCTGAAGAAGCGATGGATTTTGCGAGGGATCAGGGGCTGGTCCCGAAAAGAGGCCCCACGGACGCAAATTAGGGCCCGAGGATTACCGTGGGAAGGTACGCCGAATGGGCCTGGACTGCTGTTCAACGGTTTGCTGGGCCAAAGGTGCCAAGCGGAACATTTGGGACTCTTTCCTTTGTTCATGGACATTGGTTTGGGGGGTTTTCTTTTTTTTCTCATGGTTTTTTTTTTGTTTTTTCCTCTTTTTTGTTTTTTCCCTTTTTGGGCGGATTTGTACTTTTTGTGCAGCTCGCGGAGGACACTGGAGCCGGCTTGCTCCAGTGGGTTGGAGAGAGGGATGGGGCGCCAGGGAGTGGGGAGGGGGACGGGGAAACAATGGGAATGAGACAGGAAGGCGCCGGAGTGTTGAGTCACCGGGCTAGCAGATTGACTAGTCAAGGGAGTCAGGTGGGGGAAGATCACAGCCAGTGGATGGCAGGGGTGGGGGTATCGGGGGATGTGGTTGGGGGGGGGGGGGGGGGGGGGGGGGGGGGGGTTGTGCCCCCCGACCAGGCTGATCACCTGGAACGTCAAGGGACTGAATGGGCCGGTTAAGAGGGCGCGGGTGTTCGCGCACTTGCGGGCTCTGAGGGCGGACGTAATTATGTTGCAGGAGACACATCTGAAAGTGTCTGACCAGACCAGGCTAAGGAAGGGCTGGATTAGCCAGGTCTTCCACTCGGACTTGGACTCGAAGTCCAGGGGGGTGGCAATCGTGATCAACAAACGGGTGCAATTTGAGGCGGAGGGCATAGCCGCAGACAGGGGGGGGCAGATACCTGATGGTACGGGGCAGACTGGAGGGGAGAAGAGTGGTGCTGGTGAATATATATGCCCCGAACTGGGATGACGTGGACTTCATTAAAAGAGTGCTGGGGAAGATCCCGGACCTGGACTCTCGCAGGCTAATAATGGGGGGGGGAGACACATTAACATGGTCCTTGACCCGGCTTTGGATCGGTCGTGTCCCAGAACAGGTAGACTCCCAGCAATGGCAAGGGAGCTGAAAGGGTTTATGGAGCAAATGGGGGCAGTGGACCCCTGGAGAGATAGACAGCCGACAGGAAGGGGCTACTCGTTTTACTCGCACGTCCATAAAGTATATTCTAGGATAGATTTCTTCGTACTAAGCAGGGATTGTATAGGGGAGGTAAAGAACACGGAATATTCGGCAATTACTATCTCAGACCATGCCCCGCACTGGGTAGACCTGCAGATCGGGTGAGCGAGCTACCAACGCCCGCAATGGAGGCTAGACGTGGGACTGCTGTCGGAGGAGGGGATCTGTGAGAGACTTCGGAGGTGTATGCAAAATTACTTGCAGGTGAATGACACGGGGGAGGTCTCAGCGGCGACCCTGTGGGAGGCGCTAAAGCCAGTAGTGCGGGGGAGCTGATTTCAATTGGGGCCCACAGAGCCAGGGCAGAGATGGATAGATTGGTCAGGGAAATGGGTCGGATAGATGAAGAGCACGCGGAGTCCCCAGGGGAGGTTTTACTCAGGGAGAGGCAGAGACTACAGGCGGAACTGGGGGCACTATCCACGAGTAGGGCCGTGGAACAGCTTAGGAAGGCGAGGGGAGCGGTGTACGAGCATGGGGAAAAGGCTAGCAGACTGTTAGCGCAGCAACTCAGGAGGAGGGAGGCGGCCAGGGAAATAGGTAGAGTGAGTGATGGGGAGGGGCGCAAAGTTAAGGACCCGGCAGGATTGAATAAGGTATTCCGGGACTTCTATCGCAAGCTGTATACTTCAGAGCCGCCGGAAGAACCGGAGGAGATGAAAAGGTTTCTGGACGGGTTAACCTTCCCAACAGTAGGTGGGGGGCGAGTGGATGAGCTGAGGGCCCCGATTAGAGTGGAGGAGGTATTGGGGGGCCTAAAGGCCATGCAGTCGGGGAAAGCCCCGGGGCCGGATGGATACCCAGTAGAGTTCTATAGGAAGTTTTCTGAGCTGGTGGGCCCGGTCTTGGCGAGGGTTTTCAATGAGGCAAGGGACAGAGGGACCCTGCCGCCGACAATGTCGCAAGCCACTATATCACTGATATTGAAGCGGGGTAAAGACCCGGAGGTGTGCGGGTCCTACAGGCCAATCTCCCTGATTAATGTTGACGCCAAGCTCCTGGCAAAGGTACTGGCGGTTAGAATGGAGGACTGTGTACCGGAGGTGATTGGGGAGGACCAAACTGGGTTCGTGAAAGGTAGGCAGCTGGCGGCCAACCTGAGAAGATTACTTAATGTGATAATGATGCCCCCGGCGGGTAGGGAGGTGGAGGAAGTGGTGGCAATGGACGCCGAGAAGGCCTTTGACCGGGTGGAGTGGGACTATCTATGGGAGGTGCTCGGACGGTTTGGGTTCGGGGAGGGATTGGATCAAAGTATTATATCAGGCCCCGAGGGCCAGTGTCAGGGCTAACAGAGAAGTGTCGGAGTACTTTAGGTTGTACCGAGGGACCAGACAGGGCTGCCCGCTGTCCCCGCTGCTGTTTGCGCTGGCCATAGAGCCGCTGGCGATTGCGCTGAGAGCCGCAGAGGGATGGAAGGGGATGGTGAGGGGCGGGGTAGAACATAGGGTCTCTCTTTACGCAGACGGCTTGCTCCTGAACGTGTCAGACCCAGTGGCCGGGATGGGAAGTATACTGGGAATGCTGAGGAGGTTCGGCCAGTTCTCAGGATACAAATTAAATATGGCCAAGAGTGAAATGTTTGTGGTCCAGGCAAGGGGCCAGGAGAACAGATTGAGGGGGCTACCGTTTAGGCTGGTTGAGGAAAATTTCCGGTATTTGGGAATCCAGGTGGCACGAGACTGGGGCAGGCTGCACAAGTTAAATTTCACCTGAAGAAGGAGCCGTGCTCCGAAAGCTCGTGTTTGAAACAAACCTGTTGGACTTTAACCTGGTGTTGTAAGACTTCTTACTGTGCTCACCCCAGTCCAACGCCGGCATCTCCACATCAAGTTAAATTTGGCCAGGGTGGTGGAGCAAATGAAGGGCGAGTTTCGGAGATGGGATGCACTCCCGCTGTCGCTGGCAGGGAGGGTGCAGACTGTAAAGATGACAATCCTCCCTAGATTTCTGTTTATTTTTCAGTGCCTCCCAATCTTTATCCCACAGTCCTTCTTCAAAAGAGTTAACAGGGTGATCATGACCTTTGTCTGGGCGGGAAAATCCCCGCGGGTGAAGAAGGCGATGTTGGAGAGCAACCACAGCGAGGGAGGGCCTTTGCCGAGTCTGATTAATTATTACTGGGAGGCCAACATCGCTATGATAAGGAAGTGGATGGTGGGTACGGGGTCTATTTGGGAGCGGGTGGAGGCGGCTTCGTGCAGGGGCTCCAGCTTGGCAGCCCTGGTCACGGCTCCTCTACCGCTGCCGCCGGCCAAGTACACCACCAGCCCAGTAGTGGTGGCGACCCTGCGGATATGGGGCCAGTGGAGGAGACATGTAGGGGAGATGGGGGCGTCTGTCTGGGCGCCAATCTGCGACAGCCATCGGTTTGCCCCCGGGAGTATGGATGGGGGGGTTCAGAGTATGGTGGCGGGCGGGGGTGGGAAGGGTGAGTGATATGTTGCTGGAAGGGAGCTTTGCGAGTTTGAGGAGCTTGGAGGAGAAATTTGGGTTGGTAAGGGGAAATGATTTTAGGTACCTACAGTTGCAGGACTTTGTTCGTAGACAGGTCCCATCTTTCCCACGCCTCCCGCCAATGGAGATCCTAAACAGAATAGTCTCTAGGGGGGGAAGAAGGAGAGGGTAGAGTCTCGGGTATTTATAAGGTGCTCATGAGGGAGGAAGGGTCCCAGACAGAGGAACTGAAACTTAAATGGGTGGAGGAGATAGGTGGGGAAATGGAGGACGGGCTGTGGGCAGAGGCCCTGAGTAGGATAAATTCGACCGCGACATGTGCTAGGCTCGGGCTGATTCAATTTAAGGTCGTTCACCGGGTCCATATGACGGTGGCTCGGATTAGCAAATTATTTGGGATAGAGGACAAATGCGCTAGGTGCACGGGAGGACCAGCGAACCACGTTCACATGTTTTGGGCATGCCCTAAGCTGAGGGGGTACTGGGAGGGATTTGCGGGGATCATGTCCCGGGTGCTAAAAACAAGGGTGGTGATGAGTCCAGGGGTGGCAATTTTTGGGGTTTCGGAGGACCCGCGAGTCCAGGGGGAGAAAGAGGCCGATGTTTTGGCCTTTGCTTCCCTGATAGCCCGGCGACGAATACTATTGGCGTGGAGGGACTCAAAGCCCCTGAAGACTGAGTTGTGGCTTGCGGACATGTCGAGTTTCCTGGGTATGGAAAAAATTAAGTTCGCCTTGAGGGGATCTGTACAGGGGTTCGCCCGGAGGTGGCAACCATTTATTGACTTCTTTGCAGGAGTGAGCGTCAGCGGGGGGGGGGGGGGGGGGTTTAGAGTAGAGTAGGAGGGAAAAAATGGCGGGTAGTACCGGTGGGAGAGGAGCGGGCTTGTGCAGTATGTTACGATTGAAGTATTGAAAGTACTTGGATGTTTGCACATTTTTTGCTTTCTTTCTGTTGATGTTTGTAACTGTTTACAAAGCCAAAAACTACCTCAATAAAATTGTTTATTAAAAAAAAAAGATTTTCTGTATGAAAGCTGGTTGTGGAAAAATCTACATATGCTTTTTAGCCATGACATATATTCCAAACCATACAATTAACCCAAAAAAGGCGAAGTAAAACAACCCAGTTTCATATAGAACTGTATCCAGCAAAGAAACCCGACCACTGGATCTTGGGGCTGGTCTTTATATGAAGACACTTAACGCTCGGGAGGCCATTAGGTTCCTGCCAGATAATAAAAGACCCATCAGGTCTAATCACACCACCAGCTCTTTAGGTTATGGTACCACATCCAAGGTTTATTTATGAGTGCAATAACAGTTTCCGGCAGAATTTCAGACAACCATCACCCTCTGGGTCAAAGATTTACTCTTCAATTGCTTTAAATCTTTCCCCCCTGGTTACTGACCTCTCTGCTAATGGGAAGAGGCTCTTCCTAGCCACTCTGTCCAGACCCCCTTATCATTTTGTGTGTAACTAAATCTCATCTTAGCCTCCTCTGTTTCAAATAAAACAAACCCAGCAAACACAATTGTTCCTCACTAGCAGAAATCTCCACTCTGTCCTTGTGAATCTCCTGTGTAAGTAAACATTCTGGTGCAAATACATCTTCTCACTGGACTAGTAATTCGGAGACCCAGGGTAATCTTCTGGAGACACGGGTTGGAATCCCACAATGGCAGATTAAACAAAGCAACAGAACATCTGCAATTATACCTAGGTGACCACAAAACCATTGTCTTTAAAAAAAAACACCTGGTTCACTAATGAAATATGTCATCCTTACCTGGTCTGGGGCTCTAGACCCAAAATGTGGTGGTCTCTTAAATGCCCTCCAAAATGGCCTAGCAAACCATTCAGTTCAAAAGCAACAACCTCAAAGAATTTTTTTAAAATTTCTAAGTAAAATACAAAATAATGAATTTATCATTAGATTAGGGTTTTTATGTCAGAATTCAAAATGTAATAATCATTAGAGTTTATTAATTGTGCAGATAAAATATGATATTGGATTATTCTGAAGTCTTGTTGTTTTACATCTTGTGCAGTTAATTGTGTTCCGTAGCTTATAGCTAACGAGATCCGTCTGGGATAGCAATTAGCCAGGTTTGGAGATCAACAGCAATCTCACAAACGAATAGCAGAGTTGATCACATCTGCTCTCTTGTGATCACAGTCTAAAACCATGTACTGCATTTGAGTAACTATGGTAATCAGTAACGAACCTGTAAGCCTTTTTCAAAATACTTTCAAATAGCTATACATTGTTGCATTGTGGTTCTAGGGGCTTGTCACAGTAACTTCATTGCAGTGTTAATGTAAGTCTACTTGTGACAATAAAAGATTATTATTAAACTTTCTGGTTCCACCAAAAAAGCCCTCGTTTACAAAAGGTGCTTTTAGCTCTTTTGATCTGGGAAACCTCCCAGTTTACACTACAACTTCAAAGCATTTTCTGAGATGTCTTGGTACAAACTGGATCCTCTAGATGGATCCAACATAGCCATTATAACCTAAAGTCTGAATACCATTCATCACATCCCAGCAACTCAATAAAACTTCCTCTTTGAACTGTAATTACCCCAGGTCTGTTTGAATGGCACATACTTCTGGGATGTTTACCTGTTTCTCAATTGGATGTTTCAAATAATCAACATTTAAATTGTAATTCCCAAAACTAAAAATAAGACCTTAAACACATGAATTATGAATCAAGATATATTTATCCTGTATTCCCTTACCTTGTTATGTGTCATTGGTGCCTTTGGTATAATTGGGGAAGGCATGCTTTGGTGCACGCCCGGATGAGATGTGAAAATCTTATCCTATATTTTCTTTGGCTGGATGAGCAATGGCAGGAGCTGCTTTGCCATAAGTTACATAGCATTCACTTGAACTCACTACATGTGAAGGTGTGCGTCATTTTACCATGTTTCTATGGCTCTATCCTCTTCTTCCCCATCCTCAAGTTTATCCGTTCATTGCTTTTTACTTGTATAAGTAGAGGCACAAAGTTTAATGATTAAACTGAACCAATCTGTCGTTTGCAATGTTATTGTAAGCCTACTTGTGACAATATGATTATTAGTGTTCTCCTGTCTTTTTCTGTAATCATGTTGCACTCTACCAGCTTTGAGGGTTTGTTGCTTTGCTTGGAAAACTCTAATAAAAATATATATTTAAAAAACAATACTTTATTAGTTTCAGAAATTTGAATTAATGTTTTCAAATAACAAAACATCATTTGTGACAACACCTTAAAATTGCCTTTGAAACTTTCTTTCGTCTAATTTCTCGAACCTTTTTTCTTAATCTAGTTCCTCCCTGTCAATATATTTTAGCTATGCTCAAATTGATGACCTTGATACAGTATGTTAAGCTGCATTTAACTTCTAACGTAGAGCTGGCTTAAATTATCATACTGAATTGTGCCAGAATGCTTGTTTTAGATATCTAGGTTTTCAATCAATTGTTACAAATATATTTAATTTTGTCTTGAACCAGTAACAGCAATTAAAATCTAACATAGTGAATACTTTGCAATTAAAAATCTTTACCCAGAGTGGTTACAAAGCAGAATTAACTATTACAGAGCAGTTGAGGAAAATAGTATATATGCATTGAAGCAAAAGCTAGATCAACACAAAGAAGAAAAAGAACAGACGGTTATGCTGATTTGGTTAGAATGATGAACAGAGTGGGAGGAGGTGAATAACATAAACACTGACATGGACCAGTTTGGCTGAATGCCCTGTTTCTGTGCTATACATTCTATGTAATTCTCGACAAGATTATAAAGTGAGAAAACAGAGAGATCTTGAGAAAACTCAAAACCAGGAAGAAATTTAACGAACTATACTTTACAGGATTATGTCAATCCCACTAAAGCAAATGATGCAAATGCAGCTAAACTTCATGATGGCCAGCACCATTTCAGATTTAAACTCATGTCAAATCTTCCCTCTGATGCAGGACATGGTGGACAGCTACAACCAAAGCAGTGACCTGTTCAAGCGCTCCTCCCACAAAGTCCACTGTCAGATTTACTTTTTGAACAAACCAAACACCTCTTCGGTCCTTCCTCAAACATGGGTGACCACTTGCCCTTCCCTTTTCATTTCCAAGCACAGGCTTTCCATAAACTGTGCCACAAGTTCCCTGCCTGCTTTTTCTCCCTGCCATCCCAAAAAGCACCCACACAGTGCAGTACATCAGAAATAATCATTTCACTTTCTTGACTGGCACGAATAATTGAATTTGATTTATATTTTCACAAGCTAACTTGTGCTTCCCTTCGAAACATAAACAAGCAATTCATTTTTCATTTGTGAGATGTGCAGCTACCAAGCTCTTCTCCCTGGTCTGGTTTGGTCTGTACCTTCATATAAATTAATGATCAGAATTCCAAACTTTATATTTTTCCTTTATTGGCGTGTGCACAACAGCATTGCGAAGGATCAGTCACAAATGCATTCAGGTGAGGAATTACTTCCTTTGCCTCAGTATGACGCAGTCGAACATATGACTGCAATCATTCAAAAGAATACAAAATGTAGAACGGATGAACTGACTGGTCTGTTAATCCAACTGCATATATAAAAGCAGGGTAAATAAAGCAAATTTATGGTGGAGGAAAGCTCTGTTGTGAAGTCACAGCAAAAAACAGTGACTGGGCAAGATGGAATACAACTTGAACTAAAAAGCCTTAATAATATATTGGGTGGATGACTGGTGAAGTAACTGCATAACAACATCGATAACTAGTCTGGCAACAATTTCCAATAAATTACAAGGGACAAATTAATTTCAGTTATGTGCATCAAGATTTTTTTTAATGTTGATACTCTGTTCCGTATACAAAATCAATTACTACTTTTGGCTGCTCTAAATGTCAATGGTTGCATTAAAAAACTTAATTTTCAATCACCCCCTTGAGCCTGTAAAGTTGTAAATACAGATAATTTATCATGTTGTCTCTAACTTACTCTCTTGAACAGAAGTCTGATTTACATTGCCATTCTAAGGAAATCATTATGATGTGCAGAATACAAATCAAAGAGTAGACTGCCAATCAAACTGCAACAGAATAAGATTAAATCTTGGAAATATTTTTGCAATGAATTTTATCTCATTTGAAACATGGAAAATGACAAATTGTTCAATCTTCACATACAATAGGAAATAGGTAGTCAATCCACAGGTGGGGAAAGTCACTAATTATTATCCTTTTAAATAACATAACAGCCATGGTTGCAGCATTCAATTCCAATTTTATCACAGGTGATACTTCAGAGTTGACGCGGTTGGTCCTAACCAGAAAGACTCCAACTCAAAATAAATAACAGAGTACAGGAAGTTTCATCGTCCTTCTTAAGGTACCATGCCTGAAGAGGACATTGCTGATCATGGAATTCCATTGGATTGTTCCATGATTACACCTGGCAGAATACTGCAGTCGTTTAGCACAGTGGGTAGCATTGTTCCTTCACCGCTCCAGGGTCCCAGGTTCAATTCTGGCTTGGGTCACTGTCTGCGTGGAGTCTGCACGTTCTTCCTGTGTCTGTGTGGATTTCATCCAGATGCTCCAGTTTCCTCCCGTAAATCCCGAAAGACGTGCTGTTAGGTAATTTGGACATTCTGAATTCTCCCTCTGTGTACCCGAACAGATGCCAGAATTTGGCGACAAGGGACTTTTCACAGAAACTTAATTGCAGTGTTAATGTAAGCCTACTTGTGACAATAAAGATTATTATTATTCTGCTGCTGTATGGCTGACCAGAAAACTCTCCCAATTTTATCACCTGCCATCAGGCATATTGGAAGGATTTGCAGGTCGATAATCAACCTGTTTGGCCACATTATGAATGCACCTCTGCGGCCAGCGAGTTCTGAAGTTCACAGAATCACAGAAAAATACAATGCAGAAAAGGCATTTGGCCCATCAGGTCTGCACCGCCGCATGAAAGGCACCTGATCTGAAAATCCTAATTCCATTTGCCAGCACTTGACTCATAGCCTTGAATGTAAGACGTGCCAACTGTTGATCGAGGTACTTTTTAAACGATGTGAGGCAACCTGACTCCACCACCCTCCCAGGCTGTCCAGACTGTCCCTCTGGGTAAAAATGTTTTTACTGAAATCACACACCCCCCCCCCGAATCTCCCGCCCCTCACCTAGAACCTGTGTCCCCTTGTAACTGACCCTTCAACTAAAGGGAACAGCTGTTCACTATCCACCCTGACCATGCCCCTCATAATCTTGTACACCTCAATCAGATCGCCCCTCGGGCTTCTCTGCTCCAGCCAAAACAACCCAAACCGATCCAACCTCTCTTTATAACTAAAATGTTCCATCCCAGGCAACATCCTGGTGAAACGCCTCTGTACCCGCTCCAGTGCAATCACATCCTTCCTATAATGTGACGACCACAACTGCACACAGTACTCAAGCTGTGGCCTCACCAAAGTTCTATACAACTCCAACATGACTTTCTTACTTTTGTAATCAAGGCCACGATTGATAAAGGCAAGTGTATCATATGCCTTTTTCACCACCCTATTAACCCGCCCTTCTTCCTTCAGAGATCTATGGACATACACGGCAAGGTCCCTTTGTTCCTCGGAACTTCCCAATGTGGTGCCATTCATTGAATATTTCCTTGTCAAATTGCTCCTTCCAAAGTGTAACATCTCACACTTTTCAGCATTAAATTCCATCTGCCACTTTTCTGTCCATTTAATCATCCCGTCTATATCTTCCTGCAACCCAAAGCTCTCAGCCTCACTGTGAACCACTCGGCCTATCTTTGTGTCATCCACAAACTTATTGCTCCTACCCTCCCACATAGTCATCCAAGTAATTTATGTAAATGATGAATAATAGGGGACCCAGCACAGATTCCTGTGGTACGCCACTGGACACTGGCTTCCAGTCGCTAAAGTAGTTGTCTGTCATCACAATCTGTTTCCTACAGCTCAGCCAGCTTTTAATCCACCTTATCAAGTTCCCCTGTATCCCATGTGCATTTGCCTTCTTTATAAGTCTCCCCTGTGGGACCTTGTCAAATGTTTTGCTGAAATCCATGTAAACTACATCAAGTGCACTACCCTCATCTACACAATTAGTCACGTGCTCAAAAGATTCAATCAAATTTGTTAGGCATGACCTCCCTCTGACAAAACCATGCTGACTATTCCTGATTTGCTCCCTTTGTACTTATTAAAAGCTTCTCTCTTCCTTCTCATTGTACCTGAAAATCTCTGGTTACCCATGATTCTCTGGGCATGTTACTCCTTCCTATTCCTCTAGAGGGAACACGTTGGACCAATACCCTCCCCATTTCCTCTTAGAACCCCCCACTGCTCTTCTGTAGATCTCCCCGCCAGTAACTTGTTCCAATCTACCTTGGCCAGATCCTGCCTTATTTTACTAAAGTCTGCTCTCCCCAATCCAAGACTTTTTTCTACAATTTGTCTATTTCCTCGTCCATAACAAACTTAAATTGTACCATGTTGCGGTCGCTATCACTAAAATGTTCCCCACCATCACATCAAGCATCTGTCCAGCTTCATTCCCCAGAATTAGGTTCAGCACTGCACCATCCCTTGTTGGACCCTCCACATGTTGAGCTAAAAAGGTTCACTTGTATACATTTTACAAACTCTGCTCCAGCTAAGCCCTTAACACAATGACTATTCCAGTTAATGTTGGGAAAGTTGAAATCTCCCGCTATAATTACCCTATCATTATTTTTACACAGTTCTGCAAATTGCGCACATATTTGCTTCTCAATTTCCCGCTGACTATCTAGAAATGTGGCTGTTCCTTTTCTATTCCTACGCTCTACCCGTCCCCAAGATATCATTTCTCCTTACTGCAGTAATTGACTCCTTAGCTAATAGTGCTATGCCTCCCCTTCTTTTGCCCCCTCCCCTGTCCCCCCTAAGATTTTGTACCCCGGGATGTTAAGTTGCCAATCCTGCCCTTCCCTCAACCACGTCTCCATGATGGCTGCTATATCATAATTCCTCGTGTCAATCCTCACCCTTAACTCATCAACTTCAACCCAGAGCTTCTGGCCGAGATGATTAAACTGCGCCACAGGACTTACAGGAACTTTGTAAGTTAGGATTTGATTTTCCTCTATAAATCAAACAACTTCAAGAGGATTTGAAATCGTACCAGCATCAGAATAAAGACTCATTCGCAAAGTCCATCAGTTTCAACTGGGTTTGGCTGAAAGGATGACATTTGAAGACCTTCTCATACTGTTCATGTCAATTAAAGAAGTGACTCACTGGAAAACTCTGGTAACACAAGTGGGTCCTGCTCTTGTCTGCTAAAATGGGTCACTATACAAGATCATCCCAGAAAGCAAAAATATTCCCAGCTTCTTTTCTCCATGCAAATCACCTTCTTAAACTCCTAGCCTGAATAACCTCCAGCCTCAGCTTCAACAATAAGTGCAAAAACCTCATGGATTTCTTTGTAACTAAGATCAAGACCATCCATTAGCACTGCTGCCTCATGGCACCGAGGACCCGGGTTCGATTCCGGCCCCGGGTCACTGTCCGTGTTCACACATTCTCCCAGTGTCTGCGTAGGTCTCACCCCTTCAACCCAAAAGGATGTGCAGGTTAGGTGGATTGGTCATGCTAAATTGCCCTTTAAAACATTTTTTTTTTAATAAAATAAGATCAAGACCATCCAAACAGCTATCTTTACAACCTTTCGCCCTTCCACTAGACGTCTATTCAAATTTAAACTCCCTCTTCACTAGCTCTGAATTTGGACCTTTCTCGAGTTTTGACCTCCTTGTGACCTATCCCAGTTCATCTTGTCCAAGAGACCCACCTCCTGTTCCTTCAAACCAATAAACTGATCACCCAACTTCAGGTCCTGATCTCCAAATTAGCCAATATATTAACTGTCCTCTTTCTTCAGTTGTTGTTCCTCCTTCCCTTAAATCTGGCATCATTTCCCCCTCCTAAAAAAATCTTAATCCCACCGTTACTACCTTGTCTCCAACCTTCCTTTCCTCTCCAAAGTTCTTTGTCGTCTCCCAAATCACATCTTTTCCAAAACCCCATGTTTGAATCCCTTAGCTTTCCATCCGTCCCAAAGTACTGAAACAGTTCTGAAAGTCACAAAAAAAATCCCTTCATGAATGTGACAAAGGTAAACCAACCTTACTCACAGGCACACTTGATCACACTATCCTCCTCCCTGGTTCCAGTCCAATCTAATTGTAGCCAATGTCTCAAATGCAACAGCTTCTCTTCCTGCTCTTGTACCCCACACGTCCAATATTCAATCTACATGTTACTCTTCAGTGATATTTGAGAGCACAGCATTAAGTTTTGCTTGCACGCTGACTGCACCCAGCTCTACTCCCCATCAACACTCTCGACTCCTCCACTGTAGCTAAATTATTACTGGATAAGCAAATATGTCCTCCAATTAATGACTGGAAAACTAAAGCCATTGTTTTCAAATCCCTGCTCCAAACACTGTTCTCTAACTACTAACCCCATGATTCTCCATGACAACTGTTGGAATCTATTCCAGTCTGCCTGCAACCCCGAGGTGAGCTGACCACATATTGTCGTTCCCAAGGCACATATTTCACCTTTACAACATCACTGGACTTTTCCCATCTTCATTCACCTGCTGCTGAAATCCAGGCAGCCTGACAAATTTGGACACATTTGAGGGAGATGGCGGTGGTCAACTGTGTCAAAGGCTCCAGGCAGGCTGAGAAGGATCAGGAGGCACAGGTTACGATAGTCACAGCTACACAGGATGTAATTTGTGACTTGGATAATGGCCATTTCTGTACTGTGGGGAGGGTGAACATGTAATTCACAGAATTATTACAGTGTAGAAGGATGCCATTCGACCCATCGTGTCTGCACCAGCTCTCTGAATGAACATTATGACATGGTGCCATTCTGCCACCCATTTCCCTATAACCCTGCACATTAGATGATTATTTGAATAGAAACAATATCCTTGAATGCTTCGATTGAACCTGTCACACTTCCAGGCAGCACATTCCAGACCCGAACCACTCACTGTGTGAAAAAAGTTTATCTCACATCACATTTTCTTCTTTTGCAAATCATTTTAAATCTATGTCCTCTCGTCCATTTACGAGTAAGAACAGTTTTTCCCTGTCGACTCTGTCCAGCCCCCTCGTGATTTTGAACACCTCTATCAAATCTCCTCTTAGCTTTCTCCTCTCCAAGAGGAACAGTCCCAACTTCTCTAATTTATCTTCATAAGTGAAATTTCTCATCCCTGGAACCATTTCTGTAAACCTCTTCGGCACTCTCTCCAATGCGTTCACATCTTCTAAAAGTGCGGCATCCAGAACTGTACATAATACTCCAACTGAGGTTTAACTAGTGTTAGGACTCCCATAGGTGAATCCCAACAATTTGCAATTTATGAGACCATGAAGGAAGAGTACTAAATCACAGGAGTGATAACACTGACCAATAGGTATCTTTTATGTTAAAACAAACTTTTATTTAAACACAGAATCAATCACCCACTTTAGCAACAGAATAATAGCTTTCTATTAACAGTTAAAACAGTTCTTAAATAAAACGGGGGAAAAAATTAACTCCCTACCTATACCTGCCACTACATATTCCAATTAATCAACCCAATACAGTTCAAATGTCACTTATGAATACGATTAATAATCAGGGTTACTTGCTTAAATGTGCAGACCTTTGGAGAGGAACAACCTGAAAATTCTTCTGTCTTGTCATACTAAAATCTTATTGCAAACTGCAAAACTACACAGACCTGGCTCCTCCCATTAACTACACCATCTGTATCCCAAGCACAAGGCATTCTTTAGTCTCCTCCAACTAAGATATTCCATGACCTGCTTACTTAGGAATAAACACAATCCTTCATAAATTATCTACACCCCACGGAACCTCCTAAACATAAATAATATTCCATTAGCCATATAAATGTAAACAAGTAAATGGTTAAAATTAATGATTGCATGACCTTTATGACCCCTTGATTACAGTGCTAGCAGACATACTACTTGTATGTATCGAACCCAGGGTTTTTCATAACATTACTACAACAAAATATGATATATAACAATTACCTACATTCATTACACTAACGTTGTATTCAACGTCAACATAACCACCTTGCTCTTGGACTCTAAGCCCCTAAAGCCCATTATACAGTCTGCTTTAATAACTGCTCTCTCTGTCCTTCCACCTTCAGTGTCTTATGCACATATACACTCAGTTCCCTCTACTCTTGCAAACATGATTAAAGGGAATAGAAGGAATGAAGATTTAGGATGCCTGTTACTCAGCAAACAGTGTATGTATGCTAGGAAAGTGAAGTATTCCTCTGCATTCAAAGGTCTGACACACAATTCAAACTATTATTCAAAAATGTGGTACACATTTGGATTGCATTGAGTCATTCAGGTCCAGTTCAGCAAAAGCCTGAACTTTTATTTGCACCAGTTCATAAATAAATGTTAGTCAAAACCATTCACCAACTTGTCAATAACCCTCCACTTGGTGAAATCTTGATGCCAACCAGTCATCATGTTTTTCAGCTGTTTGTCATTTACATTGCATGTGTCAGGGGTAGCAGGGCGTTCCTCAAATGAGTTGCTTTCACTGGGGACGATTATCCATTTGCCAATTCTGTGATCTCTGGAAAATGTGGTTCACAAGCAACACCACATTTATTTCATGCTCATCTTTTCACCCATTGAATGCTGCTTCAAATATTTTTTGGTCAAATTCTACATTTGGATTACCACATCCTGATGAACTAGACCCTATTGCCTAAAAAATAAGCTCAGTCATGCTCAAGGAGACCAAATGTCTACTGTTTCGAAAAATAACTGTGACAAATACTGCTGGAAATGTGATCTGATCATCAATTACTGTCAATGGGAGAGCTGTTATGGTCTTCAAGTGTGTTTGTGGACTTCAGTCCTCCAACAAAGCTTACTGTCTAACTGGCTTCTGCGTCTGTTGTTAGTAGAGCTTGTCATTTTTGCCATGGTTAAAAAACAAACCAATTCTTCGATAAAATTAATTTTGAGCAATTTACCAATACACTACAGAAATGTTAATTTCAGGACTAATTTATCTGTTTTTACAAACATTCCCCTTGCCTTGTCACGTGTTTTTATTATATATTTTGACTCTTCCATCCTTCTTTTAGTGGATACATAGGCTTCTATTTAATAGTCAACAATTGTTTGATAATCCTGAGAGAAGCAGGGTCATTTGAGAAGTCAGGGTGCTCACCCCTGCCGTTTGGCGAGTCACCTCTGACCCAACCAGGGTCCCAGGTTCGATCCCAGGCTTGGATCACTGTCTATGCGGAGTCTGCATGTTCTCCCTGTATCTGCCTGCGTGGGTTTCCTCCGGGTGCTCCAGTATCCTCCCACAGGTCCTTAAAGAGGTGCTGTTAGGTAATTTGGACTTTCTGAATTCTCCCTCTGGCGCCAAAACGTGACGACTAGGGGCTTTTCACAGTAACTTCATTGCCGTGAAAACTCCACATGGACCTGGGGCTGGGTTTGAAAGTCTGATTCTTAGTCAATGAAGTATGTTTTGATATAAATCAACTTTTAAAATATGAATATAAAAAAGTGCAATTTAACATGCCTTCCCAAACCAGTACAAGCTCTCAACTTTGACCAGAGGACATGCTAATTTTGTTACAGGCTTTGATTCAGGTGAATTGAATCAGCATTGATTGTGAAAAAGAATAATGTAAATAACGTGAGGAGTAATGGTTTACATTTAAAATTCCCTGACCTTTTACATTAGTAATTTTGCTCAGATTACGCTGTTGAGTTCGCAGAAAAACTGCATTTCTAAAACAATTGTTCATCTTTTATTTTGTCAGTTTCATATGAGTTTTCCTGCTGTTTGATACTCATTAGGTTCACGGTGACATTTTTTCCAATCTCAGTTGCTATTCAATTTATTTGTACACATCTTATTTCTGGTCTTGCTGAACATTCCCCCCACTCTGTTCAAAATAGTTTTGATATTTTAGCTCAATAAATGGGGGGGGGGGGGGGGGGGGGGGGGGGGGGAATACCATGGAATTGACCACATGGCCTATTAAATCCATTCCTCCCAACAGGCAGCACACAACAACCACCGCCTAACTCCTCACGGTTTTAAGAAGCCACTATTGGAATGGTCAGGGTTTAGCTCAGATTTATCTACAATAGCAAATGCTGCAATTTGCAGTACAGGTTATCTGGCAACATTCTGCTGATATTTTCCATAGCCCCAGGTGATCAATGGAACCACAATTAAATGGATCGTCTTTATCTATAATTATCCTTAAATACTTCAATTCCTGTTCTTGACCACTTATATGCAGAGTGATACTGCAATGAAATTTATATCAAATATGATTCATCCTTGACTAGGATATCTGAAGAATTGTGCTATTTGGAAGACTGAAAAAAAGACGGAATATTTATATAAAATTTCACGTGGTAACGGCGTTAGTGCATTATTTAATATTTATCTGAAGTTTCTACGGTTCAAAGAAACTAAGCAGAAATGTTTGCTAAAAAGACATTTAATGCCATGACAAATGCACTACGACGAGGTTCAAAACCTACATAATCCTTACTCAATCACACGATGCAATTTAAAGGATAGATTTATTATCTAAAACTAGACTGATTCCTTACCAGGTTCCAGCTTAATAACTTTAATGGCTGCCAGCTCTCCGGTATTGACATTCCGAGCCTAAAGCAAGAAAACAGAAAACACATTATGAACATTCATATTCACCACCCAAAAAATAAATTCTTAACAGGCACAAGGTAGTGGTGGGATTTCTGAAACTGGAACATTTTTTCTCTAAGCCAAGTGCAAACTGAAGTGTCAGTAAGGAAAAGATGATTGGGGAAGTCATCGCTATAATTTTTCACCCACACAAATTGCGCAAACTGAATGTCCATTTAATTTTTGCACTTGATGTGACACCCTATTCCAGAGCAAGAATTCAAAAAGTTTTTCCCCTTTTTTTTGGGGTTAGCCTTTTCCACACTTCAGCCCCAACCCATTCAACCCAACATAAATAGATGACTTAACAAAATGGCTCACAATTCTCATCCAAAGATACATTCACCTTGGCCAAGATCAGAAACTGTCACTATGGAGGAACACAGGTTATGAATCCATATGTACTGTAAACTGTGTGTACATCAAGGTGATGGAATACCTATCAGGTAATATATAGCACAGTTCGACTTCAGTTTGAAGCTCCCTCCACATTAACCCCAAAATGTGGCCCAGTAGCAAAAATCAAATACCCTGATTGCACTAGCCACCTTGTAGGATGGCCAATTTGATGGAAATTGGAGATCAACAAAGGATTGTTAGTCTCAGCAGGTCTAACAGCTCAACAGCTCAGTGGGCAGCACAGTAGCACAAGTGGTTAGCACTGTGGCTTCACAGCTCCAGGATCCCAGGTTCGATTTCCCGCTGGATCACTGTCTGTGCGGAGTCTGCACGTTCTCCCCGTGTCTGCTTGGGTTTCCTCCGGGTGCTCCGGTTTCCTCCCACAATCCAAAGACGCGCAGGTTAGGTGGATTGGCCATGCTAAATTGCCCTTAGTGTCCAAAAAGATTAGGAGGGGCTATTGGGTTACAGGGATAGGGTGGAAGTGAGGGCTTAAGCGGTCGGTGCAGACTCAATGGGCCGAATGGCCTCCTTCTGCACTGTATTTTCTATGTCTAACAGCATCTGTGCAGAGAAAAGGGAGCAAAGGTTTCAAGTCTGGATGACTCTTTGTCAGTCATGCAGACTCAAAACGTTAGCTTTCTTCTCTCTCCACAGATGCTGTCAGACCTGCTGAGATCATCCAGTATTTTCTGTTTTTGTTTAAGATTCCAGCACCCACAGTAATTTGCATTTATCAAAGGATTGCTAGTGCTGTGGTTCAATGCCTGGCAGAAGACCAGGGTTTGTCAAAGTGTGAGTTGTAACCTGCTGGTTGGTCACGGAACTGAGGGTCGCAGTGGTGTTCGCGAAAGATCCCGACAATATTATCGAAGATTGAAGCTCTACAATTAGCAGCACACCCGGCCGAGCTGCAACACTGTCGTCTATCTGGAAATGTGAACGGCGAAGCCCACATATCCGGGAGAACGTACCCCCTTTTTGCGAGTGGTTTATCAATTCGGGTTCTGTTTCCACTCACATGCTGAGCAATACTGCAGTCTGTTTGGTTTCAGAAGTGGAGGATTAAGATTATTTTCTCGATCCAGATGTACGACTGGGCACTTGGAGGCAACGGGTTCATTTCCCTTTTACTGCGCTGAAGGGCACTTCTGGTGCCACCGGACAAAAAATGTCTTCATTTTAAATCCACAGCCTTACCACAAATAAACTATTGTGAATCTGTCCAATGCTGGACATCATAAGGTGAGAGGTACAGTGACAGATAGTTAAAATGGAGCAGGCAGATTATGAAGCACTCCATGACTGAGTTTTTAAACTGCATTATCAAAAGGGAACAGCGTATCTTCCATTTCTCTATGTCTATATCACTACTTTTCAATAACTCAGTCAATCTCTCTATGTACCTTTGTAACTCTAATTCTACTTTGATATGCAAGAGCGCTGAAGTAATTGAGACAGACATGATGCTGGGGAAAGAAAAACAAAATTGGTGGACAGAGACACGCAGAGAAAATTGAAAGTCGTTTGAGAATACGGTAAAAAGGGAGAGGCAAACGAGGAAAGGGGGAGTGACTGGGTCAGATATGAACAGAAAGAGAAACAAAGAAAACAAGTAAATTCCGAGTGATAAATGGAAAATGGGAAAAGGAGTCCGACATTAGGAGAAACTCAGGAGAAAAGAGACTTGCAATGCGTAAGAGTGACATTGAAACAGGGAAATATTGGCAGACAGGGAGATAAAACCAATCAGACTTGGTGGGAGATTCAGAGTAACTTGGAGGGAGATGAACATTGATAGGGAGAGCGCGAAACTGAATTTTGTTTCCCCCTATAAACTTAGAGTACCCAATTACTTTTTTCCAATTGAGGGTCAAAATTATGTTGTCAATTTACCTATGCTGCACAACATTTTGAGTTGTAGGGGTGAGGCCAACACAAACACGGTAAAAATGTGCAAACTCCAAGTGGACTGTGACCCGGGGCCGGGATCGAACCCAGGTCCTTGGGACTGTGAGGCAGCAGTGCTAACCACTGTGCTGCCTGGGAGTGAAACTGAAATGATAATGATTCGCCCATTAGGTGAGTGAGGGGTGGCCTTACTTCTATGTGCTCCAGTTACTCTTTGATGCAGTCAGATGGGTGCTTCCTTCCCCCTTGTCTCAACCAGCTTGAGAGAGGATGCAAAGCCCATGGAGTGAGATCCTGAGGGACAAGCAGGCTCACCTGTCACACTGAAGATGAGCGAACGTGGCATGGGTCTCAAAGCTCGGCCAGCATGGGTTCAGAAGGTTGGCCAGTTGGCAAAGTGGGCCCCAGGGAAAACATTTTGAAAAACACTGGTTTAGATTACCCACCCAAGTGCAATCACATGAATCCAATTCTATTTGTCTACCTCTGCCTTCTGATACTATTTTACTGTGAAAAGTAAAGGGTTAAATTTGATTTAGACAATATTGATATTGTAAGATAAAATCAATGAGTCATCTTCAAGTAAACAAGAACAATGTTCATGTGATCATTCTGACTCAGTCTTTGTTAACGATGATATTGCTCATGATTCAGCATTTAAATGGGTCAGGCAGTTAGAGAGAACTTTCTTTGTATAACTGCTTGATGGCAGAATTACTAATACAACTGTATCATAAATGCTACTGGTAGTTAAAATTAACTTTCAAACAAAACGGTAAATGCCTGTAAATGTGGATTTCAGAGTTTTTAAAAAAGTAATTTGAAGCATCCACAGTCAGAATCAAGATAACCCAGGTGAACAAATGACACCGGCAGATACACAAGCATGGGTAGATACATAAAGTCTATTCAACAATCTATTCAACAATGTTTCTCAGTCATAAACAGCAACCCCTACTGCACAGTAACATAGTGGTTAGCACTGTTGCTTCACAGCTCTAGGGTCCCAGGTTCCATTCCCGGCTTGGGTCACTGCCTGTGCGGAGTCTGCACGTTCTCCCAGTGTCTGGTTGGGTTTCCTCCGGGTGCTCCGGTTTCCTCCCACAAATCCTGAAAGACATGCTGTTAGGTGATTTGGACATTCTGAATTCTCCCTCGGTGTACCCGAACAGGTGCCGGAATGTGGTGACTAGGGGATTTTCACAGTAATTTCATTGCAGTGTTAATGTAAGCCTATTTGTGACACTAATAAAAATTATTATTCATTTACATTTCCCACATTAGTAATCCTCTGGTCTCGCAGCACGATTGCCAATTAATGCTGAATTGGGCACCATTTTGTCAATGCTCACTAAGAGAAATGAACTACATTAAGAGAAAGAAAAAAGAACTAGATTCAGACCGTCCAAATTCATTTAGCATCATATCTTTACAGTTGGCAAACAAAGAAAACTCTTAATTCACCAATTTAGCCTGGATTTTAATCTGATCCAAAAATTAAGAAGTCACTTTCAACCCACTGAGCCACCAGTTCCCCAAAGCAGATTTTCTCAGCCCACATGCCACGATAGGATCAGAGGGTTAGCATCTGATATTACAGGCTCCTCCCTCCTGAGACAACCGTAAAGAAAGAACTATGCTGAGACAGCTGTGGACTCACTGGATCGATGACGGTAAACAACAAAGGGACGATTAGGGCGTTTGTGCATCAACCTGATGCAAGCAAAGGCAGGCAAGCATCAGTCACAGGAAAAACCAGGAAGTCATATAGCTGAGCTATGAAGACGACTGGCAGCTTCAAACGTTATGGTGTTTCTGCTTTTGTTGTACAGGCTTCTTATCTCTGCTTTGCAGGCATTGGTAACCAGACCTAAGAGGGGCAGTGGAGTGGGACTGATTACTGTGTGTATGTTTGGGGAAGAGGAGGGGGGATGGAAGAGAAGTGCTGATTACTGTGTGCAGAAAAGGAAAGAAGGTAGAGGAGCTAATTCCTGTGCATGTGTGTCGAGGTGAGGGGTTGCTTATTACATGTGGAAAGGAGACAGCCTGAATACTGTGGGTGGAGGGGCGGGAAGAGGGCGCTTCACCGAGTCTTTGTTACTAGTGAATATGGAGTACTCAGCTGAAACCCATGTAAAATATTAACATCTTTAGAAAGTTTTTCAGAAACAGATTTCCATATCTATATAATCCATTCTATGTCGAACCACAAGATGGGAACTTTAATAATTCAATACTAAATGTTACCCTGCTGCTTTATTTAAGGGTTATGTTAATTTGAGTATTAACATGGAAACATTGGAGAATAGTTTGGAGAGTGCCAGTGTTTACATTCTTCAAGTCTGAAAAATATCTATTAACCATAGAATATAAAAGCAAATCAATCATGCTGGAATTTTATAAATCACTAGTTACCCTCATAAAGAGTACTGTGGACAGTACTCCTCTACATCCAGCTTGAGGAAGGGTAGAGAGGAGATTTACCAGGATGTTACCTGTGGAGGGACTTCAGTTATATGGAGAGGTTGGAAAGGTTAGGAGTGTCCTCCTTGGAATTAAAAAGCTTAAGAGGTTTACACGATGATGGGAGGTTTTGATAAGAAAAAAATGGAGTGGCACGGTGCCTAGCTGCTGCCTCACAGCACCAAGGACCCAGGTTCAATTCCAACCATGGGTGACTGTGTGGAGTTTGCATGTTCTCCCTGGGTCTGTGTGGATTTCCTCCTGGTGCTCCAGGTTCCTCCCACAGTCCAAAGATGTGCAGGCTGGGGCACAGTAGTCAGCACTGCTGCCTCATGGCGCCGAGGACCCAGGTTCGGTCCCGGCCCCGGGTCACTGTCAGTGTCGAGTTTGCACATTCTCCCCATGTCTGCGTGGGTCTCATCCCAACCCAAACATGTGCAAACGAGGTGGATTGGCCATGCTAAAATGCCCCTTAATTGGAAAAAAAATAATTGGGTGCTCTAAATTTGTTTCTTGTTTTTTTTTTAAAAGATGTGCAGGTTAGGTGGATTCACCATGTTAAATTGCCTCTTCACATCCAACGGTTAAGTAGGGCTTCAGGGATAGGGTGGGGGAGTGGACCACGGTCGGGTGCTGTTTTGGAGAGTTGGTGCAGACCCGATGGACAAAATGGTCTCCTTCTGCACCGTAGGGGTTCTATGAAAAACTATTCCCTCAGGTGAGTGGGTCAATAAGCAATGGTCATAGATTTGTGATGATCCCAGCTGGTGTTGCTATGACAATTCAGATCACAGGGTGGAACTTGGCTTGATAGATCCGAGCTTTTATTTTTGTATAGAAATGTGAAGGACGGACGTCCGGTGGCGGCATGGAGCAAGCGGTCGCATATTCGGTAGGTCCCGCTCAAGGTGGGTTTTTTTTTGTCTTTTCCCATCTGAAGGGCAAAGTTTTTTTTTTAAATGTATTTTATTACAAACATGTATCAAAACAGGTTACAGCAAATAAATACCCCTGGAAACATTCTTCCCAACAATCAAATATACAGTCTGTACAGATTTTTCCCCTTTTTCACCTTCCCACTCCCACCATCCCCCCTGCGATGAACAGCTCCTCAAACACGGTCACAAACACCCCCCACCATTTCTCAAACTCCCCTGCTCAACTCATACTTTATCTTCTCTAACCGCAGGACATCGTACAGGTCACCCAACCAAGCCACTACCGCAGGTGGTGATGCCGACTACCACTCCAGCAAAATTCCCCGCCGTGCAACTAGAGAGGCGAAGGCCACGATATTGGCCTTCTACGGGCAAAGTTTATGATGGTAAAGAGGTGTAGGAGTACCTGGAGAAAGTGTAACTGGTGTGGCTGGTGGATGGATCTGCGAACTAGGAGTGCTGCAAGAGGAGCTGCTGGAACAGGAGAGTCTTCATGGTGTGCCACAGGCTAAGATGGCAGAAGACAAGGGGATTGTTCTGCTCGCCCAATGATCAACGGAGCAGCTAGTGAAGTTTTTGAACGCTAAGTTCAGCCACATCGGCAGGCCCTGGAAGACCTGGCCATAGTGGTGAAGCCGATTAAATCAGGGATCGAGAGAGTGGGGCAGAGGCTGGAGTCCCAGAGCAGGATGATCCAGAAAGTGGAGGAGGCGATGGGGAAGCATGAGGAGCAGTTGGCCTCGTTCGTCGAGGTGGCAGTGATGCGAGAGACCCAGAAGAGGTTGAAGGAAAAGGTGGAGGATCTGGAGTGGAGAAACACACCAGAAGGCAAATTGTAAGGATCGTGGGGATGCCCAAAAGCATCGACGATGCAAAGGCTGTCGTGTATACGGCCTAAACGTTGGAGCAGTTGATGGGGGAGGGGGCCTTTGACCGGCCCCTGGAGATCGACCGAGCACACAGGGCGCTGATGAGGAGGCCGCAAGTAGATGAACCGCCAAGGACGATTGTGGTGCGGTTGCACAACTTTCTTGATAAGGAACAGATTCTTCGGTGGGCAAGGCAGACGAGGAAGTGCACTTGCGAAGGGAACAAGCTGCGGGTGTATCAAGACTGGCGAAGAGGATGGCCGGGTTTAATCGGGTCAAGGCTGCCCTTTCTACGAAGGGGGTGATGTTTGGGGTGCTGTACCCCACCTGCCTCTGGCTGACTTTCCAGAAGCATGAGTATTATTTTGGCAGGCCAGAGGAGGCGATGGAGTTCATGAGGGACAATAGCCTGGCAGGAGAAGGAGGGCATTGAACTTTGGAGAAGTTTGTGCAAATTTTTCATTTTTCTTGGTAATCTTTTCTCCTTGAAGTGTTTGTTTTGTTTTGATGGCGGGGTGTTTGGAGAGCAGGCCCACAGTGGAGGCTGGATGTGGGGTTGTTGGCGGATGAGGAGGTGTGCGAGTGGGTGAGGGCTGCCATTTGAGGGTATGTGAAGCTCAATGATATGGGAGAGGTAACGGCCGCCATGCTGTGGGAGGCACTCAAGGCAGTAGTTAGGGGAGAGTTCATCACAATTTAGGCACACAAGGAGAAGGCTGAACAGGTGGAGATGGCAAGGCTGGTAGATGAGATCCTGAGGGTGGACAGAAGGTGTTCAGAAGTCCCGGAGGCAGGGCTGTTGAAGGAGGTATGGAAATGCCAGCGCTGGACTGGGGCGAGCACAGTAAGAAGTCTCACAAATACCAGGTTAAAGCCCAGGTTTATTTGAAATCACTAACTTTCGGAGCGCTGCTCCTTCATCAGGTGAAGTGGGGGCAGGTTCACAAACACAGCATATAGGCAGAGACCCAATTGCAAAATAATTACAGATTGGAATGTGAAGAATGGTTGGAATGAGAGTCTTTACAGGTAAACAAATCTTTACAGGAACAGACAGTGTGAGTGGAGTGAGTGATAATTACAGGTAATCGAAGTGCGAATTATCTCAAGCCAGGACAGTTGGTCGGATTCTGCAAACCCGGTGGGGGTTACATGTAATGTGACGTGAACCCGAGATCCGGGTTGAGGCCGTCCTTATCCGTGCGGACGACTTGGCTACCAGTTTCTGCTCGGCGATTCTGCGTTGTCATGTGTTGTGAAAGCCGCCATGGAATCACAGAATTTACAGTGCAGAAGGAGGCCATTCGGCCCATCGAGTCTGCACCAGCCCTTGGAAAGAGTACCCTACTTAACCCCACACCTCCAATTGAGCCGCAATTCAATTCAGATTATTAATCTGATACGGAGGTGAATGCAGCAAAGGCATGTAGTCTGTAACAATGTATCAGTACTATCTTCTTTCACAGTTTAGCAGACATTGGCAGACAGAACACTGGCACTTCAAAACATGCTCGGGCTCAGTGATAGGTCTCCTACAACTACACCACTGCTACCAAACTGATGATAATAAAGCCATTCAGCCCATCATTTACGGGAGAGTTATTTAATTAGTCCTGCACCTCTGCCTTCTCCCCCTATAACCTTTTAAATATTTTCTCTCCAAAGCGCATCATTCCATAGCCACATTTGGTCTGAGGAAAAAACCTCAGCCTCCAAATTTTAAGAGGTACTGAACAGTAGGCAGAGGGAGTTGTGAATAACTTTTTTTAAAATCCAGGAAAAGACAGAATGAACACATTGACCCAATCAGATCATATTATGGAATTTGGATATGTGAAACGGATCTTTGGGTGTGGTCTCTCTGCAAAGTTAAGAAATCAGTTCTGTAGGGAAAAACAGGAGTTGAGCGACTAGAGTTTCAGTAATGAAGCAGATGTTAAGTCAGAAGCTCTTCTCAGGCCAGTTAGCTTAACATCTGCCCTGGAGAAAATGCTGGAATCAATTACTAAGGAGGTTATAGCAGGACAAAATTTTGATGCAACCAGGCAGAGTCAACATGTTTTAGAGAAAGGGAAACTGTGTTTAACTAATTTAGTAGAGTTTATAAAGGAGTAACAAACAATGTGGATACAGAGGTACCTGTGGAATCACTTAAATTTCCAAAAGGCATTTTACAAGGTGCTGTAAAACAAAGATCACTTCAAAAAACAAAGGGTTCATATATAGGGAGTAACACATCAACATGGACGCAGGAAACTGTAGGCATAATTGGCAAGATGTGATGAGCGCCACAGGGGTTAGTGTTGGGGCATCAATTATTAACAATCTATATTGATGACTTGCTGACGGATCAAATGTATGGTTACTAAATTTGCTGATGACACAAAGATAGATAGGAAAGTAAATTGAAGGGCAGCATGGTGGCACAGTGGGTTAGCCCTGTTGCCTCACGGCGCCGAGGTCCCAGGTTCGATCCCGGCTCTGGGTCACTGTCTGTGTGGAGTTTGCACATTCTCCCCGTGTCTGCGTGGGTTTCACCCCCACAACCCAAAAGATGTGCAGGGTAGGTGGATTGGTCACGCTAAATTGCCCCTTAATTGAAAAAAAATGAATTGGGCACTCTAAATTTAAAAAAAAAAAGGAAAGTAAATTGTGAAGAGGACATAAGGAGTTGGCAAAGGGATTTAGATAAGTTAAACGAGTGGGATAAAGCTTGGCAGATGGAGGACAGTGTGGAAACATGTGAACTTGTCAACTTTGGCAGGAAGAATAAAAAAGCATATTATTTAATTAGGGAGAGATTGCAGAGCTCTTGAGGTACTGAGGGATCTGGGAGTCCTGATACATGGATCACAAAAAAATTAGTATGCAAATACATGCAGTCCCTCGACTTTATCATGTTCGAGTTATGATGAACAGCACTTACGACATTTATAAATTTACACACCCCGTTTTGGCTTTACAATATCGATTTCGAATTTACAACACCAGAAAACAATTCTGTTCCTTTATGTTCTGCCTTTCACAACCTGAGGAAAGACAATTTGCATCTCAGATATAGAAGATCTCTCAAACCTTAAAGTGGCAAATGTCCCAGTTTAAAACTAACTGGCGAGCGGAAACTGGGGAGTTGGATGAATACCTGCTTTACAAAAGGTTTTTGTGTTTACTTTACACTCAATGAAAACATTTTTTTCATCAAAACTACAAAACACTAAATAAAGGGTGATTCTATTCCTCTGTTCATGGTGTCACAGCCACAAGTTGATGGAAAAGGAATTGGTTCTCAGTAAAATAGGGCTCAGGACCAATCCCCCATTTGTAACATAGTTCCTGTGGAAAAATCAGTTTTGACTTACGAGAGCCAATTGTGACACACGTCCAAGGAGCGCCAGCACAGTAGGTGATTAGGAAAGCAAATGGAACTTTGTCATTTATTGCAAGGGGAATGGATTATAAACATAGGGGTTGTTGCTATAGCTGTTAAGATGGCATTTATGAGATCACATGCGGGATAACTGTGTACAGTTTTGATCTCTTTATTTAAGAAAGGACATGAGAAGTTCAGAGAAGGTTCAACGCCCCGGAATGAGGGAGTTACCCTATGAGGAAAGGTTTGGCAGGCTGGGCCGGTTGGAGCTTATAACAACGAGAGGCAATCTTATTGAAACATATAATATCCTATGGGCACTTGATAATAATCGCTTATTGTCACAAGTAGGCTTCAATGAAGTTACTGTGAAAAGTCCCTAGTCGCCACATTCCGGCGCCTGTTTGGGGAGGCCAGTAGGGGAATTGAACCCACGCTGCTGGCATTGTTCTGCATTACAAGCCAGATGTTTAGCTCACTGTGCTACATCGAAGGGAAGTTTCCTCTTGTGGGAGAGGCAGCAAGGCCAGAATTCACGAGTCTGTGGAACTCCCAGACAGCGATGGAGGCAGAGTAATTGAATATTTTAAAAGCTGAATTAGACATTCTTGATTGGCAAGGGAGTCGAAGGGTATAATGGGGTTGGGAGGAACATGGAATTCATTCAGGCCTCAATCAGATCAGCCATGATCTTACTGAATAGTGAAGCAGACTGTGGGAGAGATAAAGAATGGCTTACTCTTGCTTCTAATTCATAAGTTAATATGTTCAACGCCAAAGATGCGATTGGTCAAGTTCAGTCTCAGACAGTGGCCAAAGTAAGGGCTAGAGAATAGAGTTTGTGGTGAGTAAAGACCACCACGGTTTGTGGGTTGAAGTCCCACTCCAGGGCTTGTACACAAAGATCAAAGTTCACACTTCAGTGAGGTACTGAGGAAGTGTTGCACTGTCAGAGGTGCTGTCTTTCAGATGGGATATTAAACATAGAACATAGACATAGAACATAGAACAGTACAGCACAGAACAGGCCCTTCGGCCCTCGATGTTGTGCCGAGCAATGATCACCCCACTCAAACTCACGTAACCCATATACCCGTAACCCAACAATCCCCCCATTAACCTTACACTACGGGCAATTTAGCATGGCCAATCCACCTAACCCGCACATCTTTGGACTGTGGGAGGAAACCGGAGCACCCGGAGGAAACCCACGCACACACGGGGAGGACGTGCAGACTCCACACAGACAGTGACCCAGCCGGGAATCGAACCTGGGACCCTGGAGCTGTGAAGCATTGATGCTAACCACCAGGCTACCTGCCTTCTCAGGTGAAGGTAAAAGAGTCCATGGTACTATTTTAAAGATCAGAAGAGGAGTTATCCCTGGTTTCAGAAAAATGTTTATTCCTCAGCAAAATCACACAAAAAAAATAAATTAACTAGTCATTATCACATTTGGTTGTGGAAGCTTGCTGTGCACAAAATGGCTGCCACATTTCTTAAATCACAATAGTGACCACATAAAGTATTTCATTGGCTGTAAAGCACTTTGAGATGTCTTGCAGTTACAAAACACACTACATAAATGTTATTTTTCATTTTCAGTCTTCCCATTATTTCTTTGGAAGAAATTTCTGCTTATCAAATACTGGACATCAGAGAAGAAGTGCCCACAAATCAGAAACAGTGGAAGGACTTAGGGAGGTGGTGGTGAAATAATGCTGAGTGTTGTTTACTGTTTATTAAAAATGTTTCATAACAAATAAAATTATACAATAGTTACACAGTAAAAGAGCAAGACTAACAAGCAAACCCACATATTAACTTAACCCCCAAAAGACTAAACTAAACCCCGTAACAGCTGATGGTGAACTAGTTCCTTAAAAAAGGAAACATCCAGTTCTGGTCGCCTCATTATAGGAAGGATGTCGATGCTTTGGAGAGGGTGCAGAGGAGATTTACCAGGATGCTGCCTGGACTGGAGGGCATGTCTTATGAAGAAAGGTTGAGGGAGCTAGGGCTTTTCTCACTGGAGCGAAGAAGGCAGAGAAGTGACTTGATAGAGGTGTACAAGGTGATGAGAGGCATGGATAGAGTGGAAAGCCAGAGAATTTTCCCCAGGGTTGAAATGGCTGTCACAAGGGGACATCATTTTAAGGTGATTGGAAGAAGGTATAGGGGAGATATCAGAGGTCGGTTCTTTACACAGAGTGGCGGGTGCGTGGAATGCATTGCCAGCGGAGGTGGTGGAGTCAAGAGTCATTCGGGACATTTAAGCGACTCTTGAACAGGCACATGGACAGCAGTAAATTGAAGGCTGTAGATTAGGCTGATCTTAGATTAGGATAAATGGTCACCACAACATTGTGGGCCGAATGACCGATACTGTGCTGTTCTATGTTCTAATGGCTGCCATCTTAGGCAGAACCCGTCGACCAACCCTCTGATGGTAATACTTAACCTTCTCCAAATGTAATAAAGACATGAGGTCACCCAACCAAGCTGAGGCACTGGGCAGGATAGGAGACCTCCACCCAAGCAAAACTCATCTCCGGGCGAATAACGAACGAGGTGAAGGCAAGTACATCGACCGCTAGAGCTACTTGGATGGAGGCCACGGCCTCCCCCACCGATTTACAGAGGTCCTCAAGACACAACCTGCCAGTGCTAGAAATCACCTCAGCCATTAGTGGAGTGGCTAGTGGCCCAGAGGCTGCCTCTGCCATCTTTTCTGGCAACAAGCTCCGAGGGGGCCCAAATTCTGTAGACGAACTTCTACTGTCTGCCTCCACCTCCCCTCCCCTCCCCCCCCCCCCCCCCCCCCAACTTTTCTGGGCATTTCAAAGATCCAAATAGGATCCTTATCTCATTAATTCTATGAGTTTTCAGAAGAAAATACCCCCTTAAACTAAGAACAAAATGGCAAAAAGTGCAGTAGTCTAGCAGAAGCCACCTCGTGCACGTCTTCCCCTGCATAACGCCACCAAAAGTGAGTGGCGTCAATAATTAAAAGGTTGTCTTCAAATATGCAGTGTAACGTTATCCCAAAAAATTGTATTTCATTTAGAATGCAATGCAATTAATTACTCAAAATAATGTGGCCAATAATTATTAAACTACATTTATTTTTGGTTAATTTTAGTTTAGCATTCTTCTCTATATGCAGTTCTGCATCTTAGACAAAAAAAATGACCATAATTTCACCCTCTTTTGCAAAGTTAACAATTTTTTATTGGATATGGTACCATCATGCTCTTGTTCCTACTTTCTTTGATATGTTCATGTGAAAGAGACTTGTGTAGATTTACTGCAACAAATTTTAAACTTATTGTATTTGTGGCCTAAGCCACAAATTCAGTGCAATGTAACCACATGGTTACACAGCAACATCAGAAGCTGTCACTTAAGTCTGCTTCCCCATGAAGCACTCAATGTATCAGGCTTAAATCACGGGCGGTTCTCCCCCCCCCCCCCAATGCCAGGTGGGAGAATCGCCGGGGTACCGCGCGAATCGCACCACGCCTTCCCGGCCCCTGCACGCGATTCTCCCATCCACCCCGAAACCAGCGGCGCACGAATTGCGCCGGGCCGCTCGAAGAATCAGCATTTCCCGGATGGGCCGAGCAGCCGCTCCGACACGACAGGGTCCCACCGGCGCCGTCCACCCCTGGTCGCTACCGGGAACTCTGCAGGAATGCTCGGGGGGCGGCCTGTGGGGGGGCTCCGAAGGGGTCTGGCCCGCCGTCGGGGCCCACCGATCAGCGGCCGGCCTCCCCCCGGACCTACATTCCGCCGCGGCCGGCCCCTGAACACCCACGCCATATTGCGTTGGGGCCGGCGCGCATAAGAAGTTCCCCACGCATGCGCAGGATGGCGCGACCCAACTGCGCATCCACAGGATTGAGCTGCCCCAACTGCACATGCGCGGGTTGGCGTGCTGGCCCCAGAATAGATCATGCCCGGGCCGTGTTCGCGCAGTCGTGAAACGCGACGGCGTTCACGACGGCGCAGGCACTTGGTCTTTTCATGATGAGCCCCCCCCCACATGTTTCGGATTCTGTCGATTGAATACCAAAATTGTATAAATTTACTCAACTCTTGTCAGCAGTAATCAAATCAGGGCGGATTGAAAGTTAGACTGCTTAAAGAGCATCGGTACCTATTTGGAACGAGACAGTCTCTATTTGATACTATCCAACTCAAAAATAAACTTTCAGGGCCAGCATTATCACACCAAGCCTGGAAATTCTAAACATTTAAGTTCCAAAGAATCATTCAACAGCACCCTTAATTACCACAGAATGACAAACTAGTTATTGCAATTCATCTTCTAAATAAAATTTGTTGCATACTATAAATAAACATTTGCAACTGAGTTAAACTCAGAATAAAAAATTAAAAGCAACTGCAACTAAATGCATCTTTACAATCTGACATGCAATTTTCTAACCGGAAAAATACTCATAATCTGAAAGGGTCCCGGTTTCTTCCTTCCTTGAACTACTACTCTCCTGACTGCTTACAACCAGTTTGGCTCATCATGAAAAGTTCAACCACTGACCTCTATATGCATATAAAGCCTCCTTCAAAAATGACATGTTGGGGCTGCACGGTGGCGCAGTGGTTAGCACTGCTGCCTCATGGCGCTGAGGACCCGGGTTCGATCCCAGACCCCCGCGGGTCACTGTCCGGATGGAGTTTGCACATTCTCCCCATGCCTGCATAGGTCTCACCTCCACAACCTAAAAAGGTGCACGGTAGGTGCATTTGCCATGCTAAATTGCCCTTAATTGGAAAAAATACGAATTGGGTACTTCAAACTATTTTTTAAAATAAAAAAAATTACTTGTAGATTCATGTCAGAACTAATCATTAAATCTGAAATATCTGCAGACTGAGAACACAGAAGTAGAAAGATAATGCAAATTGCTAAACAACACAATATTTTCAAAAATGTTTTTAAATCCATCAATAAACAAGTTAAAATAATGGGAGGAGAAGGGGATTAAGACACAAAAAGATTTGTTTCTTGGTGGTCGGTTTGCAGGATTGAAGGAGCTGGGAGCAAAGTATGGGCTGGAGCAGGGGGAAATGTTTAGATACATGCAGGTTCGAAATTTTGCCAGAAATAAGATGCAGAGCTTCCCGGTGGAGCCCGCCTCCACATTGCTGGAGGAGGTGCTGACGACAGGGGGACTGGAGAAGGGGGTAGTGTCAGCAGTTTACGGGGCTATTTTGGAAGAGGAGAAGGCACCACTGGAAGGGATCAAAGCAAAGTGGGAGGAAGAGTTGGGAGAGGTTATAGAGTAGGGGGTCTGGTGTGAGGTGCTCCGGAGAGTAAATGCCTCCACCTCGTGCGCAAGGTTGGGGCTGATACAGCTGAAGGTGTTCAATAGAGCACACCTCACGAGAGCGAGGAAGAACCGGCTCTTTGAGGGGGTAGAAGATGTGTGTGAACGTTGGTCCTGTCCAAAGCTGGAGGGTTACTGGAAGGAGGTTTTTAGGGTAATCTTTAAAGTGGTGCACGTGAAACTGGACCCGGGCCCTCGGGAGGCCATATTCGGGGTGTCGGATCAGCTGGGGTTGGAAATAGGTGCGGAGGCAGATGTTGTAGCCTTCGCCTCGTTGATCGCCCGAAGGCGATCCGGATCCTGTTGGGATCGAGAACAACCTCTCCACCCTGTGCCCTGGCGTGGCGAGGAGACCTGTTGGAATTCTTGACTCTTGAGAAGGTTAAGTTTGAACTGAGGTTAAGGATAGAGGGTTTCTACAATTCATGGATGTTATTCATTATGCACTTTCAAGAATTGGATAACATCGAAAATTGGGGAGGGGGGGGCGACGACTGTATGTGTTAACGGTGTCTATAGGTGATTCCTGATTCCTTTTTGTTATTTGTTTATGTTAACATGCTGGCACTTGTTTGGGGGTTGGTGGGAGGATGGGATTGTTGCTGTTAATATGGGGATTGACATTATATTCATCATTGCTTATTGTTTATTGTTGGTGGGTGCAAATTTGGGAGAAAATGTGAAAAAGCAGGAAAATAAAAATATTTTTAAAAAATGAAGTGAAAATAGTTTTCATCAGAGCATGTTTTCTTAGAGTCTGATAAGCAACAAGACACTTAGAGGAAATTAGTTTCACAAGAATGGTTCCAGTGATGAGGAACTTCAGTTATGAAAAATGAAATGAAATGAAAATCGCTTATTGTCACAAGTAGGCTTCAAATGAAGTTACTGTGAAAAGCCCCTAGTCACCACATTCCGGCGCCTGTTCGGGGTGGCTGGTACGGGAATTGAACCCTGCTGCTGGCCTGCCTTGGTCTGCTTTCAAAGCCAGCGATTTAGCCCTGTGCTAAACAGCCCCTTCTGATAGATTCCACAAGTCAGGACTGTTTTCTTGAGAGAAAAGACCAAGAGGAGAGGTATTCAAAATCGAGAGAGGTATTCAATACAAAAGCTGGGATTAAAGGTCATTGTCAATTGTCGTAAAATCCCATCGGATTCACTAATGGCCTTTAGGGAAGGAAATCTACCATCCTGGTCTGGCCGACATGTGACTCCAGGACCACAATGTGGTTGACTCTCAAATGCCTTTGAAAATGGAAGGCAGTTGAGCATGGGCAATAAAGGCTGACCCAGCCAGTGACGTTCACATCCCATAAATTATGTGTTTATAAATTCCTTTTGGCCTCCTTATGCGCTGAAATAATTCTATTGTGGATTTATTTCATTGATAAGAGCTATGTTGTGCATTTGACCAAGGAGCTTTGAACAACTGAGGTTGTAATTATGCCATAAAATGCATTTTATGTCTTTGCAATAACATACTTTGGCACTATATCCAAAGGCAACATTTTATAGCAGGCATCCACATTGCTAACAATGATAGCATGTTGCCAATTATATGAATTTACCACTGAAAATAGAATCCTCCTAGGTATTGTTGACTGGAGCCATTTTTAAAATATATACACAAGTCTTCCTTTAGGTCATTCCAGCCTATACTGAGAAAATTAGTTTTGTATCTTATGGATCACACGCTAAGTTTTTTGATTAAAAAATAGTTAGACAACAATGGGTGGCACAGTAGCACAGTGGGCAGCACTGTTGCTTCACAGTTCCAGGGTCCCAGGTTCGATTCCCGGCTTGGGTCACTGTCGGTGTGGAGTCTGCACGTTCTTCCTGTGTCTACGTGGGTTTCCTCCGGGTGCTCCGGTTTCCCGAAAGATGTACTATTAGGTCATTTGGACATTCTGAATTCTCCATCTGTGTACCGAACAGGCGCCGGAATGTGGCGACATGGGGCTTTTCACAGTAACTTCACTGCAGTGTTAATGTAAGCCTGCTTGTGACAATAAAGATAATTAAAGTAAATTAAATCCCATACTGGCTAATGCATTTACTGTGTCTCAACCTAAAAGGGAATAACAAAACATTTGCGTCTCCACCCACCTCACATTCCTTCGCAAAAGAGAAAGGAAGTTGAGTTAGGGTGCAGTTGTTCTTTTCAGGAGAAAACAGAACAATTCAGCTTTCCCAGTGTCTGCCCTGTCCTTAACTAACCTGAAAGCACTCAATGTTATTACATGGAATGTCGAGTGAGTGGGCAAGTTCCATTTCAAGTGCTGATCCATCTTCTTACATGAGCACACGGCAGACTTGAGTAAATTTCAAAATATTTAAATAATCAGAATAGGACTAAGTTGATTGAAGATAATGACTACAATCTGAACAAGACAAATGATTTGAAGTCAGTCACACACCCATAGATCAACAGTTACTCTTCAAAAGCAATACTTTGAAATTTTCCGTAATATTACTGCATATGAAATAATTTTCATTATGATATAGGCCAGCCTTTGAAAATTTGAGTTCTGTACAATTTCAAATCATTACTGGATCCACTGGAGAGATTTTTTAAAGTGATTTCCAGACCTCAATTACACATTACCATTATGTGGAGATGCCGGCGTTGGACTCGGATGGGTACAATAAGAACTCTGACAACGCCAGGTTAAAGTCCAACAGGTTTTTTTCGAATCACTAGTTTTCACCTGAGGAAAGATCTGCTCTCCAAAAGCTAGTGATTCAAAACAAACCTGGTGGACTTTAACCTGTCGCTGTAAGACTTCTTACATTACCATTAGTCAGCAAACGTCAGTAGATATGGTCGTACAGGTCCAAAAGTATTCTTATGAAAGGTTCATTTCACATGGTCAATAACAGCATGGGAAAAGGGGGGGGAGAAAGTGATGTGGTGGTATTGTCACTGGATTACTAAACCTGAAACTCAGGGTAATGCTCTGGGGACCCGGGTTCGAATGACATTTGAAATCAATTAAAATCTGAATTAAAAGTCTAATGATGTCCATGAAACCATAGCCGATTGTCGCAAAAACCCATCTGGTTCACTGTGTCCTTTAGGGAAAGAAATCTGCCATCCTTACCTGATCTGGCCCACATGTGACTCCAGACCTGCAGCAATGTGGTTGACTCTTAACTGCCCCCTCAAGGGCAATAAATGCTGGCCCAGCCAGCACCGCCGATGTTCCATAAACGAATGTTTAAAAACCAAGTAACATGAATGTTTTCAGCCCAAGAATGCCAGGCAGCCGAGGAGAACAAGGCAGGTAGTGCACAATCCCACTCGCTAACAGTTTGCTATTTTGGATGCTGGTTAGGGCATTGTTTCCTCAGAGGAGTGCAGTCAGAAGCATGTTTATGGCGCCATGAGCAGCTTGGCTGTAAAGCAGTGGAAGAAGAGGAGCAAAAATGATAGGGGATTCATTAGTTAAGGAAATTAGGTTAACAGACAAGCGATTCTACGTCCATAGACGAGACCCCAGTGTGGCATGTTGCCTCCCTGGTAGGACAGCATGGTGGCGCAGTGGTCAGCACTGCTGCCTCACAGCGCCAAGGACCCGGGTTCAATCCCAACTCAGGGTCACCGTCTGTGTGGATTTTGCACATTCTCCCTGTGTCTGCGTGGGTCTCACCCCCACAACCCAAAGATGTGCAGGGTAGGTGGATTGGCCACTCTAAATAGCACCATAATTGGAAAAAATGAATTGGGTATTCTGAAAAAAATTTTTAAAACATTCTAGTGCTGGAAAAGAGAATGCCCCAGATTGTTCAAGGACAGAATCAATTTGGCTAGAGATAACAAAAAGGGTGTAGTCTATATGCCACCCACGAGTGGGAAGAATGTAGAGAAACAAACCTGCAATGAAATGAGAGGTGCAAACATTATAGAATAGTTATAAAGGGGGGTTTTAATTACCAGAATATAGACTGGGAAAGTGGTACTGTAAAGGGCAGAGAAGGACAACAGCTCAGAGGGTGTGTTCAGGGAAATATCCTACAGCAGCATGTGCCCATGCCAACAAGAAAGGAGGCTGTGCTGGATTGGTTCTTGGAAATGTGATGGGTTAGGTAGATCAAGTGTCAGTGGGAGAACATTTTGTACATAGTTATCATTGCATCATAAGATTGAGGATGACAGTAGAAAAGGACAATCTGCAATCCAGAGTAAGAACACTTAACTGGGGGAGAGCCAACTTCAAAAGGGCATGAACAGAGCTGGACCAGATAGACTGAAACCAAAGATTGATGGGAAAAACATTTTTTTTTATTACTCATTTACGTCAGGAGTGGAGCTCCCCAGGGGCTGGTATTTGGACTGTTGCTTCTCCTGACGTATATCAATGCTCTAGGTCTTGGTATGCAGGGAACAACTTCAAAAGTTTGCGAATGGTACGAAATCTGGAAGAATTTTAAACTGTAAGGAGGGCAGTGTAGAACTTCAAAAGTACAAAGACAAGTTATTACAGTCGGCAGATAAAGTTCAATGCAGAGTCACGGAAGAGTGCAGCATTTAAAAAATAGTATGGACTATTGTGAACCTGCGGAACAGAGTTGCTGTTTTCGTAAGTAACAAAGTCAACACTTTTTTTTATAAATTTAGAATACCCAATTCATTTTTTTCAATTAAAGGGCAATTTACTGTGGCCAATCCACCTACCTTGCACATCCTTGGGTTATGGGGCAAAACCCATGCAAACACGAGGAGAATGTTCAAATTCCACACGGACAGTGACCCAAAGCCAGGATCGAACCTGGGACCTCGGCGCCATGGGGCAGCAGTGCTAGTCACTGCGCCACCGTGCCGCCCTAACTAAGTCAACACTTAATGAGAAACTCAAAAATGAAAAAATAGGTTTGCTACATAATCGAAGCAAAGAGAGATAAAGGGATGTGGGAAAAGGCATACAGGATTATGATTGCTGCTTGTGCAAAGGACAAACGGCAATACAGGCTGTTGGGCTAAACAGCCCATTTCTATTTTGCAATTTGCATGGGATTCAAGTAATCAACTCATACAGGCCCAGAATCTGGTCAGCAGCAAAGGAACAGTATTCATCGTTCACCTTGTAGACGGCTACCCAGCAGTCTGGAGTGGAGACTTCTAATCCTTATAAGGAATCTGTGGTGGCTGCAAACAGGGCAGGAAACAGTGAGGTTTTTCAAACAAAGGTTTTACAACCAGATTCTAGAAACTCCAGAGATATACAAAGTCTAAACTTGAAGTAGTACAAAACAGGGAGTATAAATTAGGTTTAAATCTAATCTACCAAAAATGAAATAAAGAGAGTAAAAGAAAGATGGGACTAAGGAGAGGGGGGAGACAGACAGAAAAACAAAATTAAGGGATGGCATTCTATATTTTTTAAATTGAAATTTCAGGGTGAGGGAGATTGGCAATAATCACTGATCATGCTCCCAACAAAATAATTTACTCCCGAATGCAACGGCCCAAATCTTTTCTGACATACAGGACTGGAGTACAAGGACGCAAAAGTTGTACTGCAGCTTTACGAGCCCTGGTTAGACCCCATTCGGAGTTTTATGAGCAGATCTGGGCACCACACCTTCGGGAGGATATTTTGGCTTTGAAGGGAGTGTGACGTACGTTTAAAAGAATAATACCTGGACTTCACGGGTTTAAGTTAGGAGGAGGGATTATACAAATGATGCCTGTTTTCTCTAGAATTTATACGATTAAGGGGTGATCTGATCAAAGTCTTCAAGATATTATCAGGAAAAGACAGGGTAGATATAGATAAACCGTTTCCAATGGTTAGAAATTCTAGAACTCGGGGGAATAGTCTAAACGTCAGCGCCAGACCATTCATGAGAAATGTTAGGGAGCACTTATAGAATCAAAAGACCATTCATGTCGAGAGGGCTAGAGTACAAGAGCAGGGACATACTTCTGAGGCTGTACAAGGCTCTGATCAGACCCCATTTGGAGTATTGTAAGCAGTTTTGGGCCCCATATCTAAGGAAGGATGAGCTGGTCTTGGAAAGGGTCCAGAGGAGGTTCACAAGAATGATCCCTGGAATAAAGAGCTTGTCGTATGAGGGACAGTTGAGGACTCTGGGTCTCTACTCTTTGGAATTTAGGAGGATGAGGGGGGAATCTTATTGAAACTTACAGGATGCTGCAAGGCCTGGATAGAGTGGACGTGGAGAGGATATTTTCACTTGGAGGGAAAAACTAGAACTGGAAGACACAATCTCAGACTAAACGGACGAGCCTTTAAAACAGAGATGAGGAGGAATTTCTTCAGCCAGAGGGTGGTGAATCTGTGGAACACTTTGACGCAGAAGGCTGTGGAGGCCAAATCACTGAGTGTCTTTAAGACAGAGGTAGATAGGTTCTTGATTAATAAGGGGATCAGGGGTTATGGGGAGAATGCAGGAAAATGGGAATGAGAAAAATATCAGCCATGATTGAATGACAGAGTGGACTTGATGGGCCGAGTGGCCTAATTCTGCTCCTACGTCTTATGGTCTTATAGCCTGCACATCTTTGGACTGTGGGAGGACCGGAGTATCTGGAAGAAACCCATGCAGACACGGGGAGAATGCGCAAACTCTCGCCCAAGATCAGAATCAAACCCGGGTCCCTGGCGCAGTGAGACAGCAGTGCTAACCACTGTGTCACCGTGCCGCTTCCACACACAAAGGTGGTAGAGGTTTGAAACTCTCTTCCACAAACGACAATTGATGCTAGATTGGTTGTCAATTTAAAATCTGAGATAGATACATTTTTGTTCAGCAAAGGTAATTAGGGAAGCCGGCCAAAGGCAGGTATACGGAGTTAGGCCACAGATCAGCCATGATCTCAGTGAATGGCAGAGCAGGCTCAAAGGGCTAAATGGCATACTCTGTTCCTCTGTTCCTATATTTAGTGGAAATCTAGTTGGCAAGTGTGCAATTTCACGTCACTGATTCAAATGCCAAGAAATGTTCCCGTGCACCCTGTGGCAAATTGGTACTTCTCTAACACCAACTTCCACATTTATGCATTTAAGTGCATCTGTGCAGATTCCAGAAGTTGCTGTTTGATTTATACCGTCATAATGGGGAGTGTTATTACAATCACTGTTATTATCCATGCAAAATCTGGGCCATTATATGGTTTTATACCAGCATATACAACTCCAAACTTTTAAAAATGAACTCCTTACACAAGGTATTAATCAAAAACAAATACAGGCAAGAACAAGTGAAACAGGTCTGAACTATATACTTTAGTTCAAGGGGTGTCTAAAGTAAAACCTATAAGCAAATCAGCCAAATTACAACTACAGGCACCGGCACGTTAGTACATGAATGCAGGCAACAGAATTCTTCTTGCTCATTTTAATTATTTGTCATGTTTGAATTTCACAGCCCCAAAAGTATGGAAAAGCTGATATCTCATGGACATCTAAAATTAGAACACCGGTTTGTAGCCACAAATTAATTAAAAGTGATTTAAGCTTTCTTATAACATTGTTCTCACTTTCAGAAACCTCTACAGCTAAAGTGGACTGTGCAGAGTAATCCAGTTGTAATGAAGGAAAAGCAAGAGCTAGGGTTGCATGTGGCACAGTGGTTAGCACTACAGCCTACGGCACTGGGGACATGGGTTCAAGTCCCGGCCCCATGTCACTGTCTGTGTGCAGTTTGTACATTCTCCCAGTGTCTGTGTGGGTTTCACCCTAATAACCCAAAGATGTGTAGGTTAGGTGTATTGGCTACTCTAAATTGCCCCTTAATTAAAAAATAATTGGGTACTCTAAATTTAAAAAAGGAAAAGCAAGAGCCAATTTGCGAAAGTGAGAAGCAAGCTCCCACAAACAACAGTATGATAACAACCAGATAATTTGTTTCTTTTGTATGTTGACTGAGGATAAATACTGGCTTGACGTGATGGGGAGAGTCTTGCTGCCAGGAGTGTGGACTATTCTGCAATAGTGATTTCAGATCATGCTCTGCACCTGGTGGATGTGGAGATAGGGCCAGCCCAGCAGCGGTGTGGAATTTTGATGTGGGGCTGTTAGCTGATTTGGTATTTTGTTTGAAGATGGCCAGTGTGATTGATGAGTATGTGAAGTTTAACAAGAATGGAGAGCGTCACCTTCGGTGCTGTTGGAGGTCCTAAAGGCGGTGGTGCGAGGGGAAGTCATTTAGTACAAAGCACAGAAGAATAGGGAGATGAGAGAAGAGCGCCAGCGGTTGGTGAGCAAGATCCTGGAGGTGAATGACAGATATTCAAGAGACCCGACGCCAAAGCCTCTGGCTTGTAGAAAGAAGTGCAGATGCAATTTGATCTGCTATCCACTGATAAGGCAGTGCGGTACTCGAGGGAGGTAATGTACAAATATGGGGAGAAGGCCAGTCAGCTTTTGGCTGGTCAGCTGAGGTGGCAGGCTGCCTTCTGAAAGATTGTACAGATTTGGGAGTCAGGTGGTAGGTTAGTGTCAGAGCCAGATAAAGTTTTTTTTTTGGAAATTTAGTGTATCCAATTCATTTTTTCCAATTAAGGGGCAATTTAATGTGGCTAATCCACCTACCCTGCACATCTTTGGGTTGAGGGGGCAAAACCCACGCAAACACGGGGAGAACGTGTAAACTCACACAGACAGTGACCCAGAGCCGGGATCGAACCTGGGACCTCGGCGCCGTGAGGCAGCAATGCGAACCACTGGGCCACCATGCCGCCCTCGCGCCAGATAAAGTTAATGGGATGTTTGAGGCGTTCCCTAGGAATCTGTATAGGTTGGAATCAGATATGTTGAAGTTTTTGGAGGGTTCAGAGTGTGACAGGGCGGAGGAAGAGGATTGGGTAGGGTTGGATGGGCCTCTGCGGGTGGCGGAGGTCAGAACAGCAATTGAGAATGAAAAGTAACTGAGGAGGATTCAGAGAGAAGTCGACTGGCTCATCACAACTGAGAAGGGCATCGCTGAGAACCCAGTGTCAAACAGCATCCAACAGACGGCGATGGTGAGAAGTAACGGAGGAGGATTCTAGAAGTCATCTTGCTCAACACAACCGAGAATGGCATCGCGAAGGACCAGATGACAAAGAACGGTAAAGCCCCAAACATTACATTGCAGAAGTGTTTCCTTCCTTCCCTCCTCCTCAAACTAGAAAGAGAGAGGCTATTAGATCTTGTTTGTGGCTTAGAAAGAGCAGAGCTGACTTCTGGTGGTGGGGGTGTGCTGAGCAGACACAGGAAAGGTGGCTCGCCCTCTGGAAATTTGGAATTTGGCACATTTAACCTGAAAATAGGCCACTAAGCTAGCAAAACAACTCCCAACCTCCTCCAAGATCATCATCGATGCACAGAGATGCCCTCAAACCATTCAAGGGGCCAAAGAGATGGTAAAACTAGAAGTCAGGAGAGGAAAGCCAGGACGGTGGACACATGGAGTGAGGTAGAGCTGGACATAGAAGTTGTTGTACCTCAGCATCATGATGCACAGTGAGCTGGCCAAGAAAATTGGCACAACGCCAGATAGGATTTTGGAAGATGTGCTGGAGATTGATCAAGTTACTGTTAATTTCTAATGCAGACTAGACAAAGAGCCAGAGATTTATTGGCAAACTTTAACCTTCACCTCAATGCACAGAGAAATGGCTGAGGGCCAGTGAACATTTTGACTGAACACAGTAGTGCAAAAAGGCCCGAGGCAGTTTCAGTTGTTTATATGGATTCATTTAGGGGCAGCACGGTAGCATTGTGGTTAGCACAATTGCTTCACAGCTCCAGGGTCCCAGTTTCGATTCCCGGCTTGGGTCACTGTCTGTGCGGAGTCTGCACGTTCTCCCCGTGTGTGCGTGGGTTTCCTCCGGGTGCTCTGGTTTTCTCCCACAGTCCAAAGATGCGCAGGTTAGGTGGATTGGCCATGCTAAATTGCCCTTAGTGTCCAAAATTGCCCTTGGTGTCCAAAATTGCCCTTGGTGTTGGGTGGGGTTACTGGGTTATGGGGATGGGGTGTAGGTGTGGACCTTGGGTAGGGTGCTCTTTCCAGGAGCCGGTGCAGACTCGATGGGCCGAATGGCCTCCTTCTGCACTGTAAATTCTATGATTATCTATTGTCTGTTTTTCATACTTCATATTTTGTAATGCAAATAGGGTAAAAAAAAATGTTTTTTTTAAATCCGTCTTGTTTTTACTTGCCTTGTATTCTGCAAAATGGGAGAATATTTTGTAAAGATCTTGTAAAGAGGTGGGCAGCACGGTGGCATAGTGGTTAGCACTGTGGCTTGACAGCACCAGGGACCCAGGTTCAATTCCCGGTTTGGGTCACTGTTTCTGCGGAGTCTGCACGTTCTCCCCGTGTGTGCGTGGGTTTCCTCCCACAGTCCAATGATGTGCAGGTTAGGTGGATTCGCCATGCTAAATTGCCCTTGGTGTCCAAAAAGGTTAGGTGGGGTTACTGGGTTACGGGGATAGGGTGGGGGTATGGACTTAGGTAGGGTGCTCTTTCCAAGGGCCAGTGCAGACTCAATGGGACGAATGGCCTCCTGCTGCACTGTAAATTCAATGATTCTATGACCAGGTCACCAATACTCACCGACTTCCCTCAGCCCCCAAAGATAGACAGGGCCCCAAGGTCACTCCAGCTGAGGCAAAAAACAGAGGAGTAAGCACAGGCCATCATTGTCAAGCTACACAGGTTCCAAGATAGAGAGTGAATCCTGAACTGGGCAATGATCCTGTAGCTTGGAAGGGCACTTGATCCACAAGTATGAGGCATTGGGGCAGACCTGGCCAAACGCTGAGCCAAATTTAATGGAGCCAAGGCAGCCCTGTGCAAAAGCAAGGTATGGTTCTGGATACTGTACCTGGCCGAGCTGTGGGTAACCTTTGGAGAAGAACATGATTTTACCTCACCAACCGAAGCAGATAGGTTTGTGCGTAGGCATGGACTGGGAAAGTAACAGCAACAGCAATAAGACTGAACGTTAATGAACAATAGCATGGGATAAAGTTTCCTCACTTTCAAACCAATGCAAGTCCCAGAAAGGTCAGGCAGACAACAGAAAGGTGTGGATGGGTGGGGGGGGCGGCGAGGAAAACAACCAGCAGTGGAAGTTAAGATTGCTCCGGGGAGGGGCCGCCACACTAGCAAGCAGGCTTGCACAGGAAAGTATGAAGAGGGGGATCCCGCGGCACAGCTCCCAATGGCAGAAGGGGGGGTGGGGTAAAACTCTATGCAGAGGGGAAAGGCGAGTCCCAAAGGGACATGGGGAGAGGAAGACAATAGGAGCAGACTAGTCCAGGGACGGAATGGCGGGGGACAGCGCTGGTTGAGGCAGGAGCTACATACGACAGCAAGCAAGAACAAGGGTATCGAAGACGGCCATCTTGGACGCCCTCTAAACAAAGGGACCCCCGGAGCACACACACGAGATAAGTATTGTTGAACCCTTGTCAGGCGGCGAACAGCCCAGTGAGTCTTCACCCATCTATAAACACTGAAGAATGACGCAATCTTCCTCCAAGAGACACACCTGAAGGAGAAGGCCCGACTGATAGAGACAAACCGAGCGTGCTATGGACGAGGCCTAGGGGAGGGGTGGCGATATTGCTCAATAGGAGGTCGGCATTCACAGCGACAAAGGCTGTTACGGACCCAGGGGGACGGTATGTCATGGTTAGGGGCGTCCTGGAAGGGGCAATGGTGCTTGTAAATGTATATGCTCCCACCTGGGACAGCGCTGACTTTATAAAGAAAAGCATGGCAGAAATCCCCCAAATTGGCAAAACAGTTAAGCATGGCGAGGGAATTAAATGCCTTTAAGGTGCAGATGGAGTTTCACACACCCAAGGGAGAAGGAGTTCTTCCTTCTTCTCCCAATTCCACTGGATCTAAACTGGGATTGACTTCTTCGTAGTGGAGAAATCGAAGCTCCCAGGGATAATAGGAGCAGAGTAGTCTGCAATAGTAATCTCTGATCATGCTGTACATTATCTGGATGTGAGTTTGGAGATGCGGCGGGCTCAACGCCCCCATGGAGGCCGAACACGGCCCTCCTGGCCGACAAGACATTCTGTGAGCGAATATCGTAAACCATCGAGGATTATGGAACCTGCAACCAAAACGGGGAGGTCTCATCTTCCACCCTCTGGGAGGTACTGAAGGTGGTGATAAGGGGGAGATTATGGTGTACAGGACACGTAAAGATAGGAATGAGAGGGTGGCTAGGCACCAGCTGATCAACTCCATACTGGAGGTGGATCGGTGGTACTCAACTACTGCGCACGGGGGGGGATGAAAAGCTAGACACAAGGGGCATTTTAATGGAGACAAGGCCAGCCACCTGCTGGCTCACCAACTGAGGAAACACGCAATCATGAGGGAAATAGCTTAGGTGAAGGATAGAAATGGCAGACTAGTCGCTGAGGAGATTAACCAGAGGAGATTAACGAAGCCTTTGCGGCTTTCTACCGAGAGCTGAGCATCTCCGAGCCCCCAGAGGGAGACTCAAAGATGAAGCAGTTCCTTGACGGACTGGATATGCCAGTAGTTGAGTCGTGGGGGAGGAAGGGAGACAGGTCATGGAAGCACCACTAGAACTAAGGGAAGTCATGGAGAGCATCAACGAGGGGCTTTTCACAATAACTTCATTGCAGTATTAATGTAAGCCTACTTGTGACAATAAAGATTATTATTATAAAAACCCCATGCAGGCGGAGAAGGCACCAGAGGCAGATTCCTGGCAGACCGCTCCAAAATATTTGCGTCAGAACTGGCCCCGTACCTGTGGGAGAAGTTCGCTGACTCGGCACATGGCAGGGATGTCCTTTATTCCTGCTACTGTTCACCCTGGCAACTGGCAATTGCTCTCAGAGAGGCGAAGAGCTGGAGAGGTATCCAGAAGGGAGACAGAGAGCAGTCTCACTCTGTGCGGATGACCTGCTCCTCTACATCTCAAACCCCTGGCCAACGTGAAGGAATAATGAAACATCTGAAGACTTCTCGGGTTACAAACTTAACCTGAGTAAGAGTGAAATCTTCCCTGTACACCCGCAGGGGGCAGGAGCAGAGCTGGAGAGACTGCAGTTCAATTTGGCCCAGACCAAACCGGGCATCCAAATTAGCCCATGGACACAGATCCACAAATGGAACCTGATGAGTCTGGTGGCGGAAGTTAAAAGGAACATGCAAGGTGAGACTCGCACCCGCTCTGCATGGTGGGGAGTGTGCAGACGATCAAGGTGAATGTGCTGCCCAGGTTCCTCTTCCTGTTTAAATCCCTGGGCGGCCACTGCAGAAAGGGGGCGGCCACTGCAGAAAGGTAGGGGAGGGTCAAGGAACCAAGAGCAGAGTGGAGGAGAGTTCCTGCACAGGGATATCCCTCTGACCGCTGGCCACAACCGCACTCCCCACCCCCACACCAAATACTCAAAAAGCCCAGTGGTAATTGCCACATTTCGAACATGGAACCAAGTGCGACATCAATTCAGTCTGATGAAGATGTCCACCATGACTCCCATCTGCAAACCTAAGTTCACCCCAGCGACAATGGACGCTTCCTTCAAAAGGTGGAGACTGGGCGAAGGGACAATGAAGGTTAGAGAAATGTAAATAGAGGTAGAGAAACGACCTTGGGGGAGCTTACACAAGTTCCAGCTTCCCGAAAGGGAACAAAATCAGATATAACCGAGTCCAAAATATCATCCGCAAGGAAACAACAATATTTCCCCAGAAACCAGGACGCACATTACTGAATAGGCTACTGACTGCAGGCTAACTAGGGGAGGGGAACTGTGCGGACATGTACGAACAACTGCTGGAGGAGGTGCACTAACCCCTGAACAAGATAAAAAGGAATTGGGAGTAAGAACTAGGCAAGGGAAAAGGGGAGCACTCTGGACCGAAGCACTGCCAGTGCAAACTTCACCTCCACGTGCGCTGGACTGAACACAAGAGCCTAACAGAGTTAAAGATGATGCACAGGACGAACCTAACCATGACGAGAATGAGCAGGTTCTTCCCGGAGGTGGAGGACAAGTGTGAACGGAGGCCCGGCCAACCACACCCACATGATCTGGGCCTGCCCCAGACTTGTTGGGTGCTGGCCGTCCTTTGAGGCCATGTCCAGGGTTGTTGGGGTGGGGGTGGAGCTGTGTCCACTGGTAGCGGTCTTCAGGGTATCACAACAGTCTTTGCCTTTGCCTCTCTGATCACCTGTCAGAGACTCCTGCTAAGTGCTGGGAGGCAACCAAGGTGAGTCACATAGCAGCGATGACTGACCACCGGGACTCCCACACAGGGACACCCCCCCCCCCCCCCCCCCCCCCCCCCTCCCCGCCAGCTGCTCCCTGCTAGGGGAGCACAGCCAGATACTGGCCCCACATGCCGAGTTGACATACTCCGAGCCTGGCCCAGTCTGCGCTCAACAGCAGTTTTTCTTTTGCATAAGCCACTTCTTCCTGTGTCTGCCACCTTGTGACCTCAACTTTTGAGCCTTGCATGACAGGCCCCTCGGGTCGAGTTGATATACCCCATGTATAATAGTCAAAACTACAGTGGATGTAAAATTCTTGTAAATACATGTTTTGACCTTGAAAAAAAAAAATTAGACACGATCAACTGTTAGAAGTTAGGAGGGACCTGCGAATCATGTCCGTATGTTTTGGGCATGTCCGACGCTTAGGGGTTTCTGGCAGGAGTTTGCTGACACCATGTTGGAGGTACTGAAGGTAAGGGTGGTTCCGAGTCCAGAGGTGGCCATTTGTGGTGTGTCAGAAGACCTGGGAGTACAGGGGGCGAGAAGATGTTTTGGCCTTTGCCTCCCTGGTAGCCCGGAGACGGATTTTATTGGCGTGGCGGGACTCGGAATCCCCAAAGTCGGGGGTGTGGGTCAGTGACATGGCCGGGTTTCTCAGGCTTGAGAAGATCAAGTTTGCCCTGAGGGGATTGATGCTTGGGTTCGCCCGGAGGTGGCAGCCGTTTATTGACGTCTTTGGGGAAAATTAAGCTGTCGACAGTGGGGGAGTGTGGGTCAAAGGGGGAGGCATGGGGTTGGGTACGGTGAGGGAAGATGAGTGGGAAATTGGGATTGGGGAGTTGCCTAAGTAAGCCATGTTGGCTGGGTCTTGTTGTTGGTTGGTGTGTGTTGTTCATTTTCTTCTTTTGATATCTTGTTAAAATTGTTAAAATTATAAATGTCTCAATAAAAATATTTTATTTTTTTTTTTAAAAAGGAGGGGAGAGGGAACGGGAGGTGGTCATTGTTGGGTAGGTCATTTGTGTTGGTCTGGTGGGCGTTATAAGATCAGTTGGGGATTTTTTTGTTATTCTTTTAAAATACATGTTGTTATTATGACACTGTACTATATTGGAGCCGCTTTCTGAGCTGTTTGATGTTGATGTTGTGTTTGTTACCAGTGAAAAATCTTTAAGAACAGCAATTGGGCGAATGCAGATGGGTCAAGCACTGGGGCCAACAGGTTCCCGGTGGAGTTTTCTAAAACATTTGCAGTTTGGAATAGGGCCGAAGTTTGTGGCATGGGTTCGGTTATTATATAAGGCACGTGTTCGCACAATGTGAGCTCGGGATATTTTTAGTTACACATTTCCCACCCTCCCAGGATATGTGTCACATCACTCCAGGATGCTGGGACTGTGTCAGCACTGTCCGCGGATCACTATCAAAGGCAGGGGGGGGGGTGATGATAACCCGCAGAGAGCTGCCATAATCTGACCCCTGCCTGTCTGATGAGTGCTCGCTCACACTCATCACCTACACGTGGCAATGCATTGCGGAAGGAAGTGACAGAGGCTTCCTACTGGTTGTGCACAAGGGTGTTGATTGTCCAATATATGCCCCACTCTCCCAATGGTGCATCCCTCGGGAATCAAACCCAGGACCCTTAGCACTGCTGCTTCACAGCGCCCAACTGTGCTGCAACATTGATCACAACATAATGTTTCAGTCAGCAGTAGTGCAAACGATAGTACGCATCTTTCATAAATATTGAGCAACCTTTGCACTGGAACGCATATGTAATAAAGAGCAGAATGAGTTTAGATCAGACAAACACACTGATATCTTGGTGAACAAGCAATAAAATCAAATATAAAAGGACTGCAATTACCTATGAACTAAAAATAAAGTGCCTTTATCTCAGATTTTGGAAATGCAGATTTTGGGAATTCAAATTTCAACATGTATTTGCAGCTTTAATAAAAACTGGAGAAAGATAGAACAGACAAATTGCAGTACACTGGCATAGAAAACAAAATGTTTTTTTCTTCCACTTTTCATGCAATTTATTTTCATCCCCTTCTACTGAAGTTGTTGACTGGATAATGAGGATACCAGTGCCGCAGTATTTAGCCAAACCACCATTTTTCAGGAATGCCTCTTAAATATGAGCACGCTAGGCATCTCCTGGATACACTCAAAGCAGAATCAATCCCATCTTCTCCCAACATCAAATTGTATAGCTAGCTAGAACAAAAAATTCCTCCCTTCTGAACCCACTGCATCATGTTTTAATCCCAGCCTCAAAAGAACATCCCCTATTGACTTCAAAAAAAACTGAAAGCTTCAAGAAAACTATATTTTTAACACAACAAAGCAGGATCTTATCAGTATTTCTTCTTCAAAAACTACTGCTCTGCTCGCTGGGAGTCTGGTAACTGTGGGGCACTGGAGAGGAAACTGAGAGAATCTGTTGTATGTACATTATCCAAAAGACAGATGCCGATGGAGGTACAAACAGTTGTCTGAAAATGTCACTGTGTACCTTGGATGAGCGCCGTAGCCAATAGTACAGAGCTGTAACTGATCAGTCATGTATTTCAATGTTTTCTAATTGCTCCTTAACGCTACTTACTAAGCGGATATGCTAACTGAAACCATGTCCTACAGAAATAGAACAATAGAACATTACAGCGCAGTACATTGTACTCCTTAAACCATTTATTAGACATATTTTGGCAACTTAAAGTCTGAAAAATTTTCAATCCTGAGGATTCACTGTTATGTTATTTTAAAAATTGGGAGGAGACTTCCAGTGGCGGCCATGGAGTGAGTGGTCGCAGATGTGGCAGCTCCCGCTAGTGGCGGTCTTTTTGTGGCCTTTTCCCAGGTTTGCAGTTTAAATTGTGATGGGAAAAGGTGTAGGAGTGTAGTTTATGGAGCTGTGGACCAGAAGTGCCCGAAAAAGAGGAAATCAGTTGGTTGGAGCGGTTGTGGTGCTGGCAATGCACACGGATATAGCGGAAGGGCAGGGGTCTGCCCTGCCGGCTCAGTGGTCAACGAGGCAGCTGATGAGCTTCTTGAACGAGAAGTTCATCCAGCAACAGAAGGAAAGTTTGGAGGAACTGGCCTCGATCAAGGCAGTGATTGACTACATTGAGACGAGACTGACAGCCCAGGGGCAGGTGATCCAGAAGTTGGAGGAGCTGGCAGGGGAGAATGAAGATCAGTTTGCCTCAATGCCAGCGGAGATGGGACTTACGCAGGATCAGCAGAAGCAACTGCAGGAGAAGGAGGAGGATCTGGAGAACCGGTCATGCAGACAGAACATTCGGATCGTGAGTCTGCCGGAGGGGTGCGAAGGAGCGAATGCTGGTGTGTGTGTGGGGAAAATGCTCGAGAAGCTGCTTGGGGAAGGTGTGTTTGACCGGCCATTCAAGGTGGATCGAGCCCACAGGGCACTGATGCACAAGCCCCAGGGGGGCGAGCCGCCAAGGGCAATGGTGGTGCGGTTCCTTGATAAGGAACGTATCATGAGGTGAGCCAGGCAGATGAGGCATTGCAGCTGGGAAGGTGTCGAGATCCGTGTGTACCAGCACCTTGGTACAGAGCTGGCTAAGAGAAGGGCGAGCTTCAACAAGGTCAAGACCTCATACAAGAAGGGCGTAAAGTTCGGACTCCTGTACCAAGCTCGCCTCTGGGTGACCTATGGGGGCTGGGACCTGGGACCTGTATTTTGGCTCGTTGGAAGAGGCAGTGGAATTCATGAGAGACAGTGGACTGGCAAGAGAAGGAGGACTTTGAACTTTGGTGGAGGGGATGTGATGTGACTGTATTGTACTGTGAAAAAATTTTGTTTTTGGTGTTCAAGGCCTTGTCCTTTTCTTTTCTCTCTTTTTCAGCTTCAGGTCTGTTTATTGTTCTTTGTTAAGGGATGGAGAGTTGGTTCCTGTGTTCGGACTTGGGGAGGGGTGTTGGTTTCTTCTTTTGATTGTTTGCACGGTTCTTTGAACGGTGGGGGGGGGGGGGGGGCGGGGGGGGGGGGGGGGGGGGGGGGGGGGGGGGGGTGTCATGTGGAACGTTCAGGGACTCAATGGGCCAGTCAAAAGGGCCGTGTGTTAGCGCACTTGAGGCAACTGAAGGCCTATGTGGTCAGGCTGCAGAAGGCACATTTGAAGGTTGGAAGGGGGGGGGGGGGGAGAGAGATCATCAGATCTAAGACACCTTCTTCCCCACTGTTACCAGACTCCTAAAAGACCCTCTTATGGACTGACCTGATTAATACTGCGCTCCTGTATGCTTCACCCGATGCTGGTGTTATGTAGTTACATTGTGTGCCTCGTGTTGCCCTATTATGTATTTTCTTTATATTTTATTTAATTTTCATGTACTTAAATGATCTGTTTGAGCTGCTCGCATAAAAATACATTTCACTGTACCTCGGTACATGTGACAATAAACAAATCCAATCCAATTAGATTAGGTTGAGGTAGGGATGGGTTGGGCAAGTGTTTCATTCGGGGTTAGATTTTAAAACGAAGGGGGTGGCGATTTCAGTCAATAAGTGGGTGGCGTTCGAGGTGGGGGGGGGGTGGGGGTGGTGATATGTTATGGTTAGTGGGAAACTGGAGGGAATGTCGGTGGTGTTGGTGAATATATATGCCCCGAACTGGGATGACGTGGAATTTATCGGACAGGTGCTGGGGAAGATTCTGGACCTAGATTCTCATCAACTGATTATGGGGGGTGATTTCAACATGGTCCTTGATCCAAGGTTGGATCGGTCGAGTTCTAGGTCGGGGAAGGTATTAGCTATGGCGAAGGAGCTCCAGGAGTTTATGGAGCCCAGAGGTGGTAGATGCTGAATAATCAGCAATAGTGCTGTCAGACCACGCCCTGTGCTGGGTGGACTTGCGAGTAAGTAAAGAAAAGGCCCAGCGCCCGCAACGGAAGTTGGATGTGGGGCTATTAGCGGAGGATTAGGTGTGTGAACGGCTGAGGGAGACCATCTGGGAATATATAAAGATCAATTATATGGGTGAGGTGTCGGCGAGGACGGTCTGGAAGGCGCTGAAGGCTGTTATGAGAGGGGAATTTGTTTCTATTCGGGTGCATAAGGAGAAGGCGGAGCGGGTGAAGTTAGAAAGGTTGGTGTGAGGGCTGCACGGTGGCACAGTGGTTAGCATTGCTGCCTACAGCGCTGAGGACCTGGGTTCGAATCCCGGCCCTGGGTCACTGTCCGTGTGGAGTTTGCACATTCTCCCCGTGTTTGTGTGGGTTTCGCCCCCCACAACCCAAAAAAGATGAGTTTGTTAGGTGGATTGGTAACGCTAAACTGCCCCTTAATTGGAAAAAAAATAATTGGGTACTCTAAATTTTAAAAATAAGAAAGGTTGGTGTGAGAAATCTTACAGGTGGACAGGAGGCTCCGCAGGATGGGCTTTTGAAAGAACGCCAGAGGCTGCAACTGGAATTTGGGCTCTTGTCCACAGGTAAGGCGGTGGGGCAGCCGAGGAGGGCAAGGGAGGTGGTCTATGAATATGGGGAGTAAGCTAGTCGGATGTTGGCGCATCAGTTGAAGAAGCAGGAGGCAGCGAGAGAGATTGGTAAAGTGAGGAACGCAGGTGGGAAGGTGGTTTTGGACCCGGTGGGGGTGAGTGGTGTGTTTCGAGATTTTTATAGTAAGCTGTACAAATCGGAAACCCAAGCCGGGGAAGAGGGGATGAGACAATTTCTGGGGGGGGCTGGAGTTCCCGAAGGTGGATGAGGAGTTGGTGGAGGGCCTGGGGGCCTCAATCGGGCTTGGGGAGGTAACAGAGGGGCTGGCGGCGACGCAATCAGGCAAAGCCCTGGGACCGGACGGATGCCCGGTGGAATTTTATAAGACTTTTTCTGGGGTGCAGGGACTGCTTTTGGTAAAGGCATTTAATGAGTCAAAGGGATTTGGGAGTGCTACCCCCGACGTTATCGCAGGCATCAATCTCTCTCATCTTGAAACGGGACAAAGATCTGGAAAGCTGTGGGTCATATAGACTAATCTCCTTATTAAATGTGGATCCTAAACTTCCGGCAAAGACCCTGGACACGGATTGAGGACTGCGTCCCAGGGGTAACAGAGGAGGATCAAACGGGATTTGTTAAGGGGCGACACCAGCGACCAATATTAGGTGGCTCTTAAAATATAATAATGATGTCTACAGAGGGGCACCAGGTCAAGGTGGTAGGGGCCATGGATGCAGAGAAGGCCTTTGACCGGGTGGAGTGGAGGTACCTCTGGGATGCCCTGGGACAGTTTGGGTTCGGCAGGGATTTGTGGACTGGGGCCGGTTGCGCTATCAGGCACCGGTGGCAAATGTAAGGACGAATTGGGTGCGGTCAAAGTATTTAACTTGCAGCAGGGGACGAGGCAGGGGTGTCCACTCTCCCCACTACTGTTTGCCCTGGCCATAGAACCTTTGGCAATGGTGCTGCGAATAGACTAATAGAACAGATGAAAGGGGACTTCTGAAGGTGGGACATGCTCCCCATGTCACTGGCGGGGAGGGTACAGACTGTGAAAATGACAGTCCTCTGAGATTGCTGTTTGTATTTCAGTGTCTCCCAATTTTTATCCCCAAGGTGCTTTTCAGTAAGATGATCTGCGGCGATCTCTGCCGTTCTCGCCAGCTCGGTACTCCACAAACCCCGTGGTAGTGGCAGAGAGGGTGTGGGGGCAGTGGAGGCAGCACATGGGGTTGGAGGGGGCATCAATGTGGGCACTGATCTGTGACAACCATAGGTTCACTCCAGGGGACTGGATGGGGGCTTTAGGAGGTGACAGCGGGCCGAGATCGAGAGATTTGGAGATATTTTTATTGAGGAGGGCTTTCTGAATTTGGAGGAGCGAGAGGAGGAGTTTGAGTTGCCAGGTGGGAACAGGTACCTGCAAGTACGGGATTTTGTTCGGAGGCAGGTCTGCTACTCTTGAGTTTTTTGCGCCTCCCACTGAGGGGGGGGCTACAGGACAAGGTGATGTCTAAAAAAGGACTTGGGGAGGGGAAGGTCTCGTAGGTGTATAAAAGAGCTGATGGAGTGTGAAGGAGTTCCAACAGGGGAGGTGAAGAGGAAATGGGAAGAAGAGTTGGGAGGGGAGTTGGGCTATTGGAGGAGACCCTGCGGAGTGAACGCGTCCTCATCGCGTGCCAGGCTCAGCCTGATCCAATTCAAGGTGGCCCACAGGGCTCATATGACTGTGGCCCGATGAGCAGGCTTTTGAGGAGGTGGGGGACAGATGTGGGCGGTGTGTGGGAGGTCCTGCGAATCATGTGCACATGTTCTGGGCGTGTCCGAGGTGGAGAGGTTTTTGGCAGGGATTTGCGGACATCATGTTGGAGGTCCTGCAAGGGAGGGTTACTCCGGGTCCACAGGTGGCGATATCCAGAATGTCGGAAGATCCGGGAGCCCAGGGGGAATGGGGGAAAGTGGAGCCAACGTTTTGGGCTTAGCTTCCCTGGTGGGCCACAGACGGATTCTGCTGGGACGGAGGGACTTCGGAGCCCCCGAAGTCGAGGGGTATGGGTAAGCAATATGGCTGGCTTTCTCAGGTTGGAGAAAATCTAATTTGCCTTAAGGGGTTCATTACAGGGGTTCGTTCGGAGGTGGCAGCCCCTCATCAATTTCTTTCAGGAAAATTAGTCTGTCAGCGGGGGGGGGGGGGGGGGGGGGCATAGAAGTGACGAATAAGGGTAGGAAAACCAATTAAGGGAGGAGCTTGAGACGGAGTATTTATATGAATCATGTTGGTTGGGGTCTGTGTTTGGGGGGCATGGCTATGTCATTGTGTTTTTTTGTCATTGTTGGATCTTTCTGTTTAAAAGTGTGAAAATTCTAAATGCCTTTAATAAAATATTTTTTTTAAATAAATTATGGGGAGTGGGTTTCCAGACAGAAACAATCCACTAGTTTATAACAGTCACATCACCCCGACCAAAAAATATTGTTTGGCAGGATTGTAGAGAAATTTCAAATAATCAGAACCATTTCACAAAACACTCAACAGAAAAATTTATTTCAATATCATTGATTGTGCTCTATTGTAAAGAGGCCTACAGACGCTAGCCACAAATTTGCTGGTCACACATATAAATCAATGTTCCTTCACAAAATTAGGTCACATGTTATAGAGTAAGACTTTAAAAACAGATATACAGAGCCGTGTAAATTGCAGCGTGCTAGTTGACCGGCTGAAAAGTTGACAGGGCAAAGGAGGTGATCGCAATTTTCCGGCACCAAATATCATTGTTTTGCATATACTTGATGTGGAGGCTACCCCCTTTTCAGCCTCGACATGCTGTACTCTCATTAATAATCAGACTCTATTCTTCACCTCACAAATGCTTGTTTTACTTACCAGAATTAAGCAGGCAATACAGGATATGTTGCGAAGATGTGCTAGACACACACTTATTGCGTCAATACTGCAGATGATATTTCAAAATGGCACCCCCTCACACCATCAGTTCACTGTCCCGAAAGATGTGCTGTTAGGTAATTTGGACATTCTGAATTCTTCCTCCGAATACCCGAACAGGTGCCGGAATGTGGCGACTAGGGGATTTTCACAGTAACTTCATTGCAGTGTTAATGTAAGCCACTTGTGACAATAAAGATTATTATTATTATTACTGTTACATTCAGCATTCAAATCAAAGATATTTTTTGAGGCTTCAAGAGGAAAACTTAAGAGCCATTACCTATGGTACATCGAATTTACAGTGCAGAAGGAGGCCATTCAGCCATCGAGTCTGCACCAGCTCCTGGATAGAGCATCCTACCCAAGGTTAACACCTCCACCCTATCCCCATAACCCAGTAACCCCACCCAACACTAAGGGCAATTTTGGACACTAAGGGCAATTTATCATGGCCAATCCACCTAACCCGCACATCTTTGGACTGTGGGAGGAAACCGGAGCACCCGGAGGAAACCCACGCACACACGGGGAGGATGTGCAGATTCCGCACAGACAGTGACCCAAGCCGGAATCGAACCTGGGACCCTGGAGCTGTGAAGCGATTGTGCTATCCACAATGCTACCGTGCTGCCCATTGGTATGTAGTTCCCATTGGGACAAGTAACATTACAAACATGTGTAACAGTTTAAATTAACCCTAATTGTTTGCTGATTTCTTGTTCAAGATAATGTGAAAACGTTTGAATGGTATATTCTCAAACAGCGCCAAAGCCTGGAGCCAACAATCCAATTGGGAGGAATGCTAACAAAAGTTTGGCACTGTTCTGCTTGGGGGGGGGGGGGAGAGAGGCGGGGGGGAGGGGAGAGAGGCGGGGGGGAGGGGGAGAGAGGCGGGGGGGAGGGGGAGAGAGACGGGGGGAGGGGGAGAGAGACGGGGGGGAGGGGAGAGAGACGGGGGGGAGGGGAGGAGAGAGGCGGGGGGGAGGGGAGAGAGAGGGGGGGGGGAGGGGAGAGAGGCAGGGGGAGGGGGAGAGAGGCGGGGGGGAGGGGAGAGGAGGCGGTGGGGGGAGGGGAGAGAGGCCGGGAGGGGAGGGGGTAGAGGAGAGCGGCGGGGGGAGTTGGAGAGAGGCGGGGGGGGAGGGGAGATGAGGCGGGGGGAGGGGAGAGAGGCGGGGTGAGGGAGAGAGGGGGGGAGGGAGAGAGGCGGGGGGAGGGGAGAGATGCGGGGGGAGCGGGAGAAGAGGCGGGGTAGGGGAGAGAGGCGGGGTGGTAGGGGAGTAGCGGCGGGGTAGGGAGGGAGAGAGGCGGGGTAGGGGAGAGAGGCGGGGTAGGGGAGAGAGGCGGGGGTAGGGGGAGAGAGGCTGGGGTTAGGAGGAGAGAAGAGGCGGGGTAGGGTGAGAGAGGCGGGGTAGGTAGGGAGAGAAGGCGGGGTAGGGGGAAGAGGCGGCGGTAGGGGAGAGAGGCGGTGGTAGGGGGAGAGAGGCGGGGTAGGGGAGAGAGGCGTGGGTAGGGGAGAGAGGCGGGTAGGGGAAGGAGAGGCGGGGTAGGGGAGAGAGGCGGGGTAGGGGGAGAGAGGCGGGGTAGGGGAGAGAGGCGGGGTAGGGGAGAGAGGCGGCGGGTAGGGGAGAGAGGCGGGGTCGGGGAGAGAGGCGGGGGGTAGGGGAGAGAGGCGGGGTAGGGGGAGAGAGGCGGGGTAGGGGAGAGAGGCGGGGTAGGGGAGAGAGGCGGGGTAGGGGAGAGAGGCGGGGTAGGGGGGAGAGGCGGGGTAGGGGAGAGAGGCGGGGTAGGGGAGAGAGGCGGGGGTAGGGGAGAGAGGCGGTGGTAGGGGAGAGCGGCGGGGTAGGGAGAGAGGCGGGGGGTAGGGGAGAGAGGCGGGGGTAGGGGAGAGAGGCGGGGTAGGGAGAGAGGCGGGGTAGGGGAGAGAGGCGGGGTAGGGGAGAGAGGCGGGGTAGGGGAGAGAGGCGGGGTAGGGGAGAGAGGCGGGGTAGGGGAGAGAGGCGGGGTAGGGGAGAGAGGCGGGGGAGGGGGGAGAGGCGGGGGTAGGGGAGAGAGGGGGGGGTAGGGGAGAGAGGCGGGGTAGGGGAGAGAGGCGGGGTAGGGGAGAGAGGCGGGGTAGGGGAGAGAGGCGGGGTAGGGGAGAGAGGCGGGGTAGGGGAGAGAGGCGGGGTAGGGGAGAGAGGCGGGGTAGGAGAGAGAGGCGGGGAGGAGAGAGAGGCGGGGAGGAGAGAGAGGCGGGGAGGAGAGAGAGGCGGGGAGGGAGAGCGAGGGCGGGGAGCGGGAGAGAGGCGGGAAGCGGAAGAGAGGCGGGAGGGGAGAGAGGCGGGAAGCGGGAGAGAGGCGGGAAGCGGGAGAGAGGCGGGAAGCGGGAGAGAGGCGGGAGGGGGAGAGAGGCGGGGAGGGGGAGAGGGGCGGGGAGGGAGAGGGGCGGGGAGGGGAGAGGGGCGGGGAGGGGAGAGGGGCGGGGAGGGGAGAGGGGCGGGGAGGGGAGAGGGGCGGGGAGGGGAGAGGGCGGGGAGGGAGAGGGGCGGGGAGGGGAGAGAGGCGGGGGGAGGGGAGAGAGGCGGGGGGAGGGGAGAGAGGCGGGGGGGAGGGGAGAGAGGCGGGGAGGGGAGAGAGGCGGGGAGGGGAGAGAGGCGGGGTAGGGGAGAGAGGCGGGGAGGGGGAGAGATGCGGGGGAGGGGAGAGAGGCAGGGGGGGAGAGGGGCGGGGAGGGGAGAGAGGCGGGGGAGGGGAGAGAGGCAGGGAGGGGAGAGAGGCGGGGGATGCGAAGCGGGGTGGAGCGAAGTGGGGGAAAGAGGAGAGAGAGAGAGAGAAAGGGAAGGCGAGAGAGAGAGGCAAGAGAGGCGAGTGGGTGGCGAGGGGAGAACATTTTCACCTCAAAGACAGAAGGAAGCAAGCATATTTAAATTGTCAGTGACTAGTTTCTAAGAAGACTCCTGCCAACATCACTTCTCTGCAACACAGCTAAATGTTGGAAACCTACACCTGGCAAGTTCATTGTGAAATTTGTCCCAGAGGCAACCGGTCTGATGCATCACCTGTTGTTTATCCCTCAGAACTAACGCCTCATAGAAGTAGTCAAGACAGATCATGCCCTTATGCTCTCTTCAGCACAATGAGTGTCAGAACCTGTTCCATTTGAATTATGGAATCATCTCATGTCTCAATTAATGGTTTAAACTGTCCCCCTCTCTTTTTTTGAAAGGCAGAGAGGATGGAAGAAGAGAAAGATCATTTTGGAATGAAGGTCATGGATCATATTTTTAGGAAATCTCCGGAGTTGTCCTAACTAAACTCTCAAGTCCCTGAGGTTTTGAATTTCAATGAGACAATGGATAATGGTCCGATCTTTTTTCTTCATAATCCTGCAAATTTGTTCTGTTGTTTTTATGTCTCTACAGGAGCTGATTCCACCATCCTTTCAGGTAATATCCTTGAGATCTTAACAATCTGCCGTGTGAAGAAATTTATCATTTCCCCTTTAGTTCTTTTACAAACTATCTTAAATCTATGGCCTCTGATTAACAATCCCCTTGCCAGTTTCTCCTCATCTGCTCTATCAAAGCTCTCAATCTTGGAAACCTTAGTCGCCCCTTCACCTTTTCAGCCCCAAGTTGAATAATTCCAGTTTTCCGAATCTCTTCACATAATTCGAGTTCTTCATTCCTATTTTACTTTTTTACTTTTTTTTTTATTTAGAGTACCCAATAATTTTTTCCAATTAAGGGGCAATTTAGCGTGACCAATTCACCAAACCTGCACATCTTTGAGTTGGGGGGGTGAAACCCAAGCAGACACGGGGAGAATGTGCAAACTCCACATGGACAGTGACCCAGGGCCGGGATTCGAAACTGGGTCCTCAGCGCCGTAGGCAGCAATGCTAACCACTGTGCCACCGTGCTGCCCTTAGAGTTCTTCATTCCTGATCGTTTTGCTATTCGTCCTCTGTGCATTGCAAGGGCAATAACTTGCTTCCTGAAGTGTGATGCCTAGGATTGTACATAATTTTCTTCACAACTGAGGGCCAACTAGTAGTTTTGTACGGTCAATAATTACTTCCATAGAACATAACAGCACAGAACAGGCCCTACGGCCCTCGATGTTGTGCCGAGCCTTGTCCGAAACCAAGATCAAGCTATCCCACTCCCTGTCATTCTGGTGTGCTCCGTGTGCCTATCCAATACCGCTTGAACGTTCCTAAAGTGTCCGACTCCACTATCACAGCAGGCAGTTCATTCCACACCCTAACCACTCTCTGAGTAAAGAACCTACCTCGGACATCCCTCCTATATCTCCCACCCTGAACTCTACAGTTATGTTCCCTTGTAACAGCTACATCCACCCGAGGAAACAGTCTCTGAACGTCCACTCCATCTATCCCCTCATCATCTTATAAACCTCTATAATGTCGCCTCTCACCCTCCTCCACTCCGAAGAGAAAAGCCCTAGCTCCCTCAAGCTTTCCTCATAAGACCTATCCTCCAAACCAGGCAGCATCCTGCGAAATCTCCTTTGCACCCTTTCCAATGCTTCCACGTCCTTCCTATAGTGAGGTGACCAGAACTGCACACAATATTCCAGATGTGGTCTCACCAGGGTCCTGTACAGTTGCAGCATAACCCGTCTCTTAAACTCAAGCCCCCTGTTAATAAACGCTAACACACTATAGGCCTTTATTCATGGATCTATCCACTTGAGTGGCAACCTTCAGAGATCTGTGGACATGAATCCAAAGATCTCTCTATTCCTCCACATTCCTCAGAACCCTGCCGTTGACCCTGTAATCCGCATTCAAATTTTTCCGACCAAAATGAATCACCTCACACTTATCAGGGTTAAACTGCATCTGCCATTTTTCGGCCAAGCTCTGCATCCTATCAATGTCTCTTTGCAGCCTACAACAGCCCTCCACCCCATCCACTACTCCACCAATCTTGGTGTCATCAGCAAACTTACTGACGCACCCTTCAGCCCCTTCCTCCAAGTCACTGATAAAAATCACAAAAGCAGAGGACCCAGCACTGATTCCTGTGGCACACCGCTGATAACTGGTCTCCAGTCTGAACATTTTCAATCCACCACCACCCTCTGTTTTCTATGTGATAGCCAGTTACTTATCCAATTGGCCAAATTTCCCTCTATCCCACACCTCCTTACTTTCTTCATGAGCCGACCATGGGGAACCTTATCAAACGCCTTACTAAAATCCATGTATACGACATCAACTGCTCTACCTTCATCTACACACTTAGTTACCTCCTCAAATAATTCAATCAAATTTGTGAGGCAAGACTTACCCTTCACGCATCTGTGTTGACTATAAGCTGCATCTTTCCAAATGGTCATAAATCCTATCCTTCAGGACCTTCTCCATTAACTTACCGACCACCAAAGTAAGACTAACCAGCCTATAATTACCAAGGTCATTCCTATTCTCTTTCTTGAACAGAGGAACAACATTCAGCACTCTCCAGTCCTCAGGCACTATCCCCGTGGACAGTGAGGATCCAAAGATCAAAGCCAAAGGCTCTGCAATCTCATCCCTTGCCTCCCAAAGAATCCTAGAATATATCCCATCTGGCCCAGGGGACTTGTCGACCCTAAGGCTTTTCAAAATTGCTAATGCATCCTTCCTCAGAACATCTACCTCCTCCAGCCTACCCACCTGTATCACACTCTCATCCTCAAAACCATGGCCCCTCTCCTTGGTGAACGCTGAAGAAAAGTATTCATTCAACGCCTCTCCTATCTCTTCTGACTCCATGCACAAGTTCCCACTACTGTCCTTGACTGGCCCTAACCTCACCCCGGTCATTCTTTTACTTCTCATATAACTTCCATGTTTTGTATTCAATTGCCCCATTTACAAAACCAAATGTCCACACACCTTCATGGCAGTTCTATCTCAGGTTCAGAGCCACAACACTTCTCGATCAGGTCACTTAAAAAATTGGTCTAACATGGGAAGGATTGGTGTAATGCTGGGGGTAAATTCATCCGCAACAAATACCTACAGAAGAAATGAAGCATATTAATTGCAAGCTATTCATGCTGCAACTTGAGTTATTATTGGGTCTTCTCTTCCTGGATAATTACCCAGATCATAAAAAGAGTTCTAAATGTAATATGATGCTTAAAACTCAGAATATGATAAATACTTTTTAATAAAGTGTCCTTAAAGACAGGCAAATTACATTTTCATTCGTGCCCATTGGAATTTTAAGGAAACGGCAGTATAAGTGTGTGTCTGGAAAAAGCATTTTAATTATGCAACATTATATTGGAGCGTAGATGACTAGAACAGATCACGTTGGAGGAAATAATTGGAAGTAATGAATTGAGCATCTCTCAACCACAGAAAACTACAGACTTGGTTGAATTTTCCCTGTAGCATAAGGCCCAATATGCTAACAAGGCTCTGTAACACTATGTTGCACTATTTGGAAAAGAAAGAAATGCACTCCAAGTGTGACTGTCAACAATGTGATAAGGTCCTCAGTAGGTCACTGAAGGAAAGGATAATAAATTTGAAGAGATCTTAAGATGGGTCTTGAAATTTCTTGCCTTGCTACAGCAAGTTATCAAACTTGCACACAACACAAAAAACTTTAATTTTCAAAAAAAACATTTTGTGATGTCCTCTGATCATCATTGCACCTATGGCAAGCACATCAGTCTAAATTTTAGTATGCAAGTGACAAACAGACGGGAAACAAGAAGTTGTCCCTTTAAGATATGCGGATACCGTGACACATAGTAATAAAAATCTTTTATTGTCACAAGTATGAAGTTACTGTGAAAAGCCCGAGCAATCAGTACAGTTAAGCCATGCACAGCAAAGGCAATCATAGAGTTTACAGTGCAGGAGGAGGACATTAAGCCCACCGGCTCTTACAAAGAGCACCCAATTCAAGCCCACATCTTTACCCTATCCACGTAACCCCCACTTAACCTTTTTGGACACTAACGGCAATTTAGCATGGCCAATCCACCTAACCCGCATATCTTTGGACTGTGGGAGGAAAACGGAGCACCCGAAGGAAACCAACGCAGACACGGAAAGAACGTGCAGACTCCGCACAGAGTGACCCAAGCCAGGAATCGAACCTGGGACCTTGGAACTGTGAAGCAACTGTGCTAACCACTATGCTACCATGCTGCCCCAATTAGAGGGAAATTGATCCTGATCCTTATAGAAACAAAAACATATAAAATAGAAGCAGGAGGAGGCCATTCAGCCCATCGAGCCTGCTCCACCATTCATTATGATCATGGCTGATCATCAAGTTCAATATCCTGATCCCGCCTCTTCCTCCACCCCCACCCACATATCCCTTGATCCCTTTAGCCCCAAGTGCTATAACCAATTCCTTCTTCAAGTTACACAACGTTTTGGCGTCAACTACTTTCTGTGATAGCAAATTCCACAGATTCACCACTCTCTGGGTGAAGAGATTTCTCCTCACCTCAGTCCTAAAAGGTTTACCCCTTATCCTTAAACTCTGACCCCTAGTTCTGGACTCCCCCACCATCGGGAGCGTTTTTTCTGAATCTACCCTGTCCAATCCTATTGGAACTTTGTAAGTTTCTATGAGATCCCTCCCACTCTACTAAACTAAATGAATATAATCATAACCGACTTAGTCTTCCCTCATATAACAGTCCCGCCATCCCAGGAATCAGCCTGGTAAACCTTTACTGCACTCTCTCCATAGCAAGGACATCCTTCCTCACACAAGGACACCAAAACTACACACAATACTCCAGGTGTGGCCTCACCCATGCCTTACACAATTGCAGAAAAATATCTCTATTCCTATGTTCAAAACCTCTCACTATGAAGGCCAACATACCATTTGCTTTCTTTACTGCCTGCTGTACCTGCGCGCTTACTTTCAATGACTGATGCACGAGGACACCAAGGTTTCGATGAGTAGCCATCTCTCTCAATTTACACCCATTCAAATAATAATCTGCCTTCCTATTTTTGCTGCTGAAGCAGATAACCTCACATTAATCCACATTGTACTGCATCTGCCATGTTATGTGCCCACTCACTCAGCCCGTCCAAATCCCACTGAAACATCTCTGCATCGTCCTCACAGCTCACCCTCCCACCCAACTTTGTTTCATCTCCAAATTTGGAAATAATACATTTAGTTCCCTCATCCAAATCATTAATATATAATGTAAAGAGTTGGGGTCCTCGCATAGATCCCTGCAGAACTCCACAAATCACTGCCTGCCAATCAGAATAAGACCCATTTATTCCAACTTTTTTCTTCCCTGTCTGCTAACCAGCTTTCTATCCATCTCAAGACACTACCCATAATCCCATGCACTTTAACTTTACATATTAATCTACAATGTGACACCTTGTCAAAAGCCTTCTGAAAATCTAAATAAACCACATCCACTGGTTCTCCCTGGTCATCTCTACTAGTTACATCTTCAAAGAATTCTAATAGATTTGTCAAGTATGACTTTCCTTCAGTAAATCCATGCTGACTTTGTCTGATTACACCACTGTTTTCCAATGCTGTCCCATGGAATCCTTGATAATGGACTCCAGCAACTTCCCTACGACCAACGTTAGGCTTACTGGTCTATAGTACCCGTTTTTTTCTCTACCTCCCTTTTTGAATAGCGGAGCTGCATTCGCAACCCTCCAATCTGTAGGAACCACTCCAGAGTGCAAAGAATTTTAGAAAATGACCACCAATGGATCTACTATTTCCCGGGCCACCTCCTTAAGTACTCTGGAATTAAGATGATCACGCCCTGGAGATTTTGTCCACCTTCCCCAAAACCATGTTTTTTACTAATACTAATTCTCTTCAGCTCCTCACTAAAACGTGTGCTTCTCAGAATTTCAAGTACATTATTCATGTCTTCCTCTGTGAAGACAGAAGCAAAGTATGAATTTAGTTCCTCAGCCATTTCTTTGTTCCCTCTTATGAACTCCCCTATTTCTAACTGTAGGGGGACTACACCTATCAATTTCTTTCTCTTTACATACCTATAGAAACCTTTTGTCAGTTTTTATGTTCCCCGTTAGTCTACTTTCAAATTGTATTTCCCCCTTCTTATTCAATCCCTTTGCTTTTACTGAATTTTAAGCTGTTCCCTGTCTTCAGGTCTATTGCTTTGTCTTACTAATTTGTATGCCTCTTCTTTGAATCTAATACTATCACAAATTTCCCTTGGAAGCCATGGTTTGGCCACAGTTCCCTTTCTACTCTTGCCAAATAGGGATAAGCAACTTTTGGAGTTCACCTGTTTGTTCCTTGAATGCTTGATATTTGCAAGAAAAGCCTCAGATTCGCAGATCTGTGCCAAATTACCAGTCAAGAGGCACTTGGAAAGATTACAGTGAACCTTGGCTCACCCAAACATTTAGGGCACCTAATGATCCATCCCCTGACCCCACTTCGGAAAATCGAACCACAAGGCGGTGCTTCTTCCCACGGCATATAAGCAGAAACTTAAAGCAGGAGAATCCGGTTAAGACAGTCATGCAATGCTGGTCCGAGGCAACGGAAAAGCTCCTACACAACTTAGTGGATTTGTCCATATACAAGAACTCAGCGGCCAACCTAAACGAGTATGCCACCACCATCACAGACTTCATCAGAAAGTATGTAGAATATTGCATGCCAAAGAAGGACATACGTACATTCCCCAATCTGAAACAATAGTTTAACCGGGAGATTGACTCCCTACTCACAGCCAAATCTGAGGCGTTCAAGACAGGCGACCCTGACCGATACAAGAAATATAGGTACAACCTCCACAAATCCATCAAGAACGCCAAGAGACAATACCAGACTGAGCTAGAGTCATAGACTAATGGCACAGACTCTCAGCGGTTGTGGCAAATGATTGAACGGGCTACAAAGCAAAGCCGAGTAGAATCTCTGGCAACAGAGCACCCTTCCCCGATGAACTCAATGTATTCTATATTCATTTCGAACAGGAAACCAACACACCATTGTCAACGTCCGGGGCAGCCTCTGACACACCCATGCCTACCGTCACAGCCTCCAAAGTCAGATCGGCCTTTTTGAAAGTGAACACTCAGAAAACAACAGGTCCTGACTGAGTCCCTGGTCATGCATTCAAATCCTGCGCAGATCAAATGGTGGATGTGTTCGCAGACATCTTCATCCTCTCCCTACTCTGTTCCAAGGTTCCCACCTGCTTCAAGAAGACCACCATCATATCGGTGCCAAAGAAGAACCAGGCAACGTGCCTCAACGACTACCTTCCGGTGGCCTTGACATCTAGGCTTCGAGAGGTTGGTCATGAGACACCAACTCATACTCTCAGAATACCTTGATCCACCGCAATTCGCATATTGCCACAATCGGTCCATAGCAGACGTTATCGCCCTGGACCTACACTCATCCCTGGAATATCTCAACAACAAGGACTCCTATGTCAGACTCACTTTCATTAACTACAGCTCCGCCTTCAACATAATCCAAGCCAAGCTCATATCAAAACTCCAAAACCTTGGACTTGGTACCTCCATTTGTAACTGTATCCTTGACTTCCTGAACCACAGACCACAATCAGTAAGGCAAAGAACAACATCTCTTCCACGACTGCCCTCAATACCCGGGCCCTGCAGGACTGCGTACTTAGCCCTCAACTATACTCCCTATACACACATGACCGTATGGCAAAATTCGGCTCCAAATACATCTACAAGTTTGCTGATGACTAGATCGTAGTGGGTCAAATCTCAAAGAACAATGAGTCAGAGAACAGGAGAGAGATAGAGAACCTAATGGCATGGTGCAATCTCCCCCTCAATGTCAGCAAAACTAAGGAGCTGTTCATTGACTTCAGGGAGGGAAGAGCTGTACACACCCCTGTCTGCATCAATGGTGCCGAGATGGAGATGGTTGGCAGCTTCAAATTCCTAGGTCTACACATCACCAACAATCTGTCCTGGACCACCCACGTTGACACTACAACCAAGAAAAAACAACAGCGCCTATACTTCCTTAGGAAACTAAGGAAATTCGGCATGTCCACATTAACTCTTACCAATTTTTACAGATGCATCATAGAAAGCATCCTAACTGGCTGCATCACAGCTTGGAATGGCAACTGCTCAGTCCAAGACCGTAAGAAACTAGAGAGTCATGAACTCAGCCCAGTCCAGCAAACCACCTCCCATCCATTGACTCTATCTACACGTCCCGCTGCCTTGGGAAAGCGGGAAGCATAATTAAAGGCCCGTCTTACCCAGATTATTCTTTCTTCCAACGGGCAGAAGATACATGCACAAACAGGTTTTAAAATAGCTTCTTCCCCACTGTTACCAGACTCCTGAATGACCTTCTTATGGACTGATCTGATCTCTCCACGCATCTTCTCTATTCTGTAGCACTACACTCTAAATGCTTCACCCAATGTCTATGTCTATGTATTTTATGTCCTACGTTTTTCACGTATGAAGCGATCTGCCTGGACTGTACGCAGAACAATACTTTTTACTGTACCTCGGTACACGTGAGAATAAATCTAAGTCTATCCAAGTCATAAGGGAGGTGCTGTAAAAGTTGCCTTGGAGGTTCATGTAATTCATTCTGAAGCTCATAACTCCTGCAGCTGCAATGTGGTGTGAATGGACCGAGTCCATTTGCAGGGGTTCAGCCAGCTCAAGATCATGGGTCGTCCAAAAGATATAAATTTCAGCTGTAGTGGATTATGAGTTTATGAGAATGATCCATTCCGTTCCAATCATAACTACTCCACTGTGTGAGTAAAGATAAAGAACTTTTAAAGAAGAAATTTAGAGAACAATTCAAAACAAATCCTCCTGGTCAGTCTTTGTACTTTTGTGCAATCTTAAGTCTGCTGGTTTAATGTGGCATGAAAAAGGCTCGAAAGGAGGTGATAATATGAAGCGCTGTACAAGCTATTTAAAACAGAATAATAACAGTGCAGTTTTGCCAAATATATATGCCTGGATATTGTATTGCATGGGGCAAAAGAGTAGAGTCTGCCTACTCTGTACCCAGCACAGCAAGACAACTGTGCTGAAAGAGACTGCACAGAGTAGGAAAGAAATGCACATATGCCACATCACAGAAAAATACAGTGCAGAAGTGGCCATTCGGCTCATTGAGTCTGCGCCAATGCATGGAAAACACCTGACCTGTCTACCCAATCCCATTTTCCAGCACAAGGCCCAAAGCCTTAAATGTTAAGACGTGTCACGTGTTCATCCAAGTACTTTTTAAAAGATGTGAGGCAACTCACCTCTACCACCCTCCCAAGCAGTGCATTCCAGACCGTCACCACCATCTGGGTAAAAGAGTTTTTGCTCAAATCCCCCTAAAATCTTCTGCCCCTCACCTTGAACATGTGTCCCCTCGTAACTGACCCTTCAACTAAGGGCTCCCTATCCACCCCGTCCCTCATAATCTTGTACACCTCGATCAGGTCACCCCTCAGTCTTCTCTGCTCCAGCAAAAATAATAATAATCGCTTATTGTCACAAGTAGGCTTCAATGAAGTTACTGTGAAAAGCCCCTAGTCACCACAACATGGCCTGTTCGGGGAGGCTGGTACGGGAATTGAAACCGCACTGCTGGCCTTGTTCTGCATTACAAGCCAGCTGTTTAGCCCAATATGCTAAACCAGCCCCTAAACAACCTAAGCCTATCCAACCTCTCTTCATAACTTAAATGTTCCATCCCACGCAACATCCTGGCGAATCGCCGCTGCATCCCTTCCAGTGCCATCACATCCTTCCTATAATTTGATGACCAGAATTGCACACAGTATTCCAGCTGTGGCCGCGCCAAAGTTCAATACAACTCCAACATGGCCTCCCTGCTTTTGTAATTTTTGCCTCGGTTGATAAAGGCAAGTATCCCATGAGCCTTTTTCACAGTCCTATTAATCTGTCCTTCTGCCTTCAGAGATCTATGGACAAACATTCCAAAGTGCCTTTTGTTCATCAGAACTTCCCAGTGTCAGGCCATTCATTGAATAATTCCTTGTCACATTACTCCTTCCCAAAGTGTATTACCTCATACTTTTTAGGGTTAAATTCCATCTGCCATTTTTCTGCCTATTTGACCATCCCATCTAAATCTTCCTATAATCCAAGACACTCAACTTCACTATTAACCACCCAGCCAATCAGCCCATCCCCAAACTTACTGATCCTATCCCCCACATAATCATCTATGTCATTTATATAAATGACAAACAATAAGGGACCCAGCACAGATCTCTGTGGTATGCCACTGGACACTAACTTCCAGTCACTAAAGCAGCCGTCTGTCATCACCCTCTGCCTCACAGCTAAGCCAATTTTGATTTTGAAGTACACAAAAAGTCCTGGGGAGGCAGCGCCTTTCAGAGAATGGGATGGATTTCTATTCCTATTTATATGTGTTAATCCGTCCTGGAGTACATATATGAAAACCACTTGAATATAAAACCCACTTCAATTGCTGATGGCTTCCCAGGGCTGGACACCTTACACTGCGCAGGACTGCAAATAACAGTGATGCACTGCTCTCACTTATACAAGTATACCACAGAAGTCACTGCAGTTGGAGCCATTGACTGGTGTTCGTAAGTACTGAGAGAGAAAATCATCCACTGTGAGTATTTGTTTTTAATTCTGAACTTAATGACAAATAAACAGTGCTGGAAGTCCATCACTAAAAAACTGTCTTTCATATCGGATATCAAAATCCGACTGAACCCAATTCTGGTGGAAATCTATCCCATAAAGACCGCATGTTTTGGGTCAATTGAAATGTTCAAGACAGAGATCCAGAGATTTTTATTGAGTAAGGTTAACAAAAGATATACCATATATACTCGCGTATCATGCGATCTCGCGTATCATGCGACCCCTAAATTTTAGACCCCAAAACATGATTTTATGCTATACCTCATGTATCATGCGAGTCACTTTTTTGAGACACCAAATGAGATACCAAATTACGCCGTTAACAACCGCCGTAAACAACCAGCTGTTTTGCGGTTTCTAATCACGGTAATAAGCAGTTAACTAACGCGTAGGTCAGTCGAAAGAATGAAGTTGAGGTACTGATGAACTATTATCCAGTACCATGATGAAACAGACTCGAGGGACTAAATAGCCTCCTCCTATTTAATCTCTTTTAAAATCCAATTTGTCTTTGGCTGCACCGATTAAAGAGACATTGCTTGGGGTTCCAGTTTTGGGTCAGAATTCTAAAATCTCCAGGAACCAAAACCTGGAACAAATTGGTTCACGTAAACTCTCGTTCAGTAGGTTGACTAATTAGTGAAGGATTAAGAAGTTCAACTGCTTTCATTGCCTGGTACATGTTCAACGATAGCAGTCTCCCTCTACCAACTCACTCAGCATTTCAGTGTTAAAATTTCACTGTACTTAGCTCATTTGAACCCTTTCATAGCTATTTTAGCAGAGGCTTCATCAGAATTCGTGCTACTTTAATAACCAATTTATATTCAGTGTTTTAATATATTTTATCTGTTTCCAAAGGCTTCCCATTTTCCATAGTTTCTGTGACCACTTCAAAAAATTTGGATAACCTTTCTGGTACACTCAGTTTGAACGGCCTTGATTAAGTTATCACCATAACTCCGGGTGCACTTTACAGAGACAAATAACAATTGCCAAACTCGCTCTTTGCTGCAAAGCCCGTGGTGGTGGTGGATGCGTGTGGGTCCAGTCCGTCCTCTCGAGCGAACAAGCAAGTGTTTTGAAAATGGTGAAACTGCCCAAGGCAGATAAAAAGGAAGGCAAACCTAAAAAGGCTCACTTGAAGATTTTGAAGAATCTACTTCGGAGGAGGAAAGTGAAGAGGAGGAAGTACCAGCACCTCCTGTTAAAAAGACTTCAACTCCAGCTGCTAGGACACCAGTCTGCCAACAAAAAAAATTGTAAAGCTGCAAAAACAAAAAGAGCAGTGAGGAGGAGGACGACGAGGAGGATGATGAGGAGGAGGAAGAAGACTGAGGAAAAATCTGAGGAAGAGAAATCTACTCCTAAGCTTGCAGCTAATGTGACAAAAAAAAGCAAAGGAAGAATCTGACCAAGTGGAGGATGATGAAGATGAGGATGAATCTGAGGAGGAAGAAGCCATGGATACAGCACCACCGCCCTAGACAAAGAAAGTTAGCATGGTAAAAGCTCCGGACGGTGACGAGGATGAAGATGACAAAGATGAAAGTGAAGAAGAGAGTGAAGGTGAGGAAGAAGTTGTGATTGCTGGCCAAAGAAAGCTGGAAAGAGGAAGAAAGAGGAGCAGGAGGTTACTCCAGCTAAGAAGCACAAGACTGAAAATGATGCATCCTTTTCGCTCTTTGTTGGAAACTTGAACTCTGAGAAGAACTTTCAGGAACTAAAGAAAGCATTGAATGGCTTCTTCACCAAGAAGAAACTTTCAGTCACGATGCCCGAATTGGATACAGCAGAAAATTTGGTTATGTAGACTTTGACCGAAGAACAGCTAGAAAAAGCATTGGAATTCAATGGAAACAAAGTGCTGGGACTTGCAGTCAAACTTGACAAAGCATGCGCTATGGAAAGCAATGCAGATATCAAACGAGAAAGGGGCTACAAGACATTGTTTGTCAAAAATCTCCCGTTCAAGATAACACAGGATGACCTCAAAGAGATTTTTGAAGATGCTATTGACATCCAAATTCCTGCTTCTCGCAATGGTTCAGGGACACGGGACATTGCCTATATTGAATTTGAAAATTAAGTGGCTGCAGATACAGCATTGGAACAGAAACAAGGCACTGAAATTGAGGGTAGAGCCATTGCCGTTGAATTAAATGGGGATAAGAGTATGTTAAATGTGAAGGCTGGACAAGCACAGATTCTGATATGCTCATTGTGAATAACTTGGCATATTCTGCAACAGAAGAATCCCTTCAGAATATTTTTGAGAAAGCACCATTCACCAAAATACCAGAAAAAAATGACCGGTCGAAAGGATTTGCATTTGTTAAGTTTGAATCAATTGACGATGCTAAAGAAGCTCTTGAGAATCACAGCAATGCAGAAATTGAGGGGAGACCGGTGAGGTTGGTTTTCAGCAACCAAGGCCACAGGAGTGGTGGTGGTCCCAGCAAGACACTGTTTGTTTGTGGCTTTATGATGACACAACTGAAGAAATTTTGAAAGAAGCCTTTGAGAGAGTTGAGAGTGCTAGATTTGCAACAGACCGGGAAACTGGAAGATCAAAAGGTTTTGGCTTTGGGCTTCCCATCAGAAGATGCAAAATTAGCTAAGGAAGCGATGGAAGATGGAGAAATTGATTGGTGCAAAATTACACTTGACTTTGCTTGACCGAAAGGCGAAAGCAGGCGAGGTGGTCGAGATGGATTTGGTGGTTGGCTTTGGAAGAGGGAAAAGAGGTTGTGATAGATTTGACGGCAGAGGTCATGGTGGCCGAGGAGGCGGTGGTCAAGGTGGATTTGGAGGATTCAGAGGTGTAAAGACGACTCCTCAAGGAAAGAAAATCAAATTTGATTAGAGGCCAATAAGACCGCTTTACCTCGTGTTTAGACACAGTCTCTGACTACCTCATAGTTGGACATTCCAGGATTCTGCATGGACTAGCTGGCTGTGCAATTTGGAGTGTGGTAGGAGCTCCCTAAGTTTCTGAATGGACTTACAACTAAGTAAAGAGAGATTGAAATTGTTGGTACACGTTTTGTGGATTTTGTCAAAATTAAGTATTCTGTTTTACCGATGTGTAAATGTACTTGCTCCCTGTGATTTTTTTTAGTTACAATGTAAATGCAAGAACGTTTTAGAATGTTGTGCTTGGCGTACTTTCTGACGGATTAAAAGGACCTTATTTTTAAAAAAAACAATTGCCAAACTCAGATTATCCTCAAGGATACCCAACAGTGCTATAGTGCTTAAATTCAGATTCATTTTAAGGACTGAAGCTTAATTTTCATGATAAAGCATTGAATAGGTTATAGATAAATGAATCATATAATCTGATACTAAACCATCCAGATGTCAGAGAGCCCAATTTAATATTCATGCGTGTCATGTTAAATGATCTCTCCCAGAGTAGTGCCGGTGGTGACATTAATTGACCTCAATGTTCTTGGGAGTGTGGTTGGAGAAAAATTAACCATGTTTACCACTCCTTAGCAGCTAGCAAAATAACTCTTACTAATAAATGTAAGCACTGCTTAAAGGTCGCACCAGGTTCCACTTAATGTCCAATTTATAGAATTATACCCCAGGTCAAGCTTTATTAAGCTACCTATTCTTCACTTTGAACTCCAGCAGCTTCTCACCAGGAAAGTTGCTTTATTGACTCATAAATTCATTATTTTTGCAGACCCACCTTTCTTCATTCTCGGTTCTTCTGTGCTACAGTCTTCAAGACCATTTTACAAGTCAGTTTTACAAGGGATTTATGGAATAGGCCATTCAGCCTATTGGTTCCATGTTTGTGTTTATACTCCACTTGAGCCTCTCCCATCTGTCATGCCAAGAAGACAACATATGTCAATATCATCCTTGCTACTTCTAATTTTTTTAATATATAACAAGGGCTTTACATTGACTGAAGCCATGACCAGCTATAACTCACACAAAAGGAATTTTGAGCCTTCAGAAAACCACAGAAACCTTGTTACCTCTGAAGATGTGTTAATGCCCCAAATGACTGCAGAAATCAAATTCCAAGGAAATGCCAAAAGGTCCCTTTACATTTCTGAGGCAAAGCCCTGGCCAATAGAGATGATTAATCTGTGAGGTCAAAGGACCCTGAAACCTCTGGTAAACTTATTAAATGGATGAAACATTAACCATCTCAAGAATCCAGACCAGGAATATACATCCTTTGTCCAAACCAAGTTGAAGAAGTGGGGGAATGTCACATGATACCACCCCCCCCCCCCCCCCCCCCCCCCCCCCCCCCCCACCACCCTCAGGCTGTTAGAACCTGTAATATTGCCTTGTAAAGTTAAGAAGGCAGTCTACCATCTTCGATCAACACAACAGTAGCAGAATCAAAGCCCTATCAAGGTTTAAACTGGTGGGCCCTCAGCTGCGCAGTTTCTACTGAAACACCTGAACTTCTGTACCTGTGCCTACTGCAAGATTAATTTATTTCTACGTGCTTCTCCCAATGTGGAAGCCAGCACCACTGGAAAAGTGGATTACCCTACATCAGCTTCAGCCTGCTAACCTCTGTGAAGGAATATATCATTGGACTTTTCATTCTATACTCGCATGGAACAATTATTATTATTTTGTCTGTGTGCTTTGCCCTGTATCTCTTTCTCTCCACTATTCCTCTTTCATTGTTTGAATGTACCAGGAGTACATAACAATAACCCCCCCCCCCATTAGAGTGTGTGTAAAATAAACTAACCCTCTGAGTTTACCTCATCTAGAATTTGCTGTCGGGTTATTAATAGAGGATTGGATCACTCGAAAACTGACGGGTTGGGGAAAATTCACTGTCACTTACAAAGGTAGAAGTAAAACATCAAACACTCCATTCTGTTTAGAGAATGATGGTGGGGAGTAAAAATCAGGAATGTTTTAAATTAAACCCCCTCCTGTCCATAAACACATCTTCACCTATCTAAAATCCATATAATCATCAGAAATGTCTATTCCCTACTCCCTCATATGCTGGTCTAGCTCCCCCTTAAATACATTTATACTATTCCACTCCCTGTGGTTGCAAGTTCCATATTTTACCACTCTTTCAGTAGAAAAGTTTCTTCTGAATCGCCCAACGGATTCTTGGTAACTATCCTATAATGTTGGCATCTAACTGCTCTAGCCCAGTGTTCTTCAAAGTCGGAGGCGCGACCCGCGGGTGGGTTGCGGGTGGGTGTCGGGAGGGTCGCAGAGCCATTGTCCGCGACGTTCCCAATCGTGCAAATCCCCGCGCAGCAGCCGGCTTTTCATAACGCCGGCTGCAAGCGGCCGTGAGCATGTAAAAAAAAATTTGGCCGCATTGCGCATGCGTGCCCGATAATCAGGCACAAATGAGCAATACGGCCACTATTTTTTTTAATGGTTGCAGCTTTTTGTTTTACAAGTTGTGAAGTTGTTTTTATTCATTTATTTTATTCATTTAATTTTTATTTATTTTATTCATTTTATTTTTTTTACAAGTTCGGGGGGGGTTTTATTCATTTATTTTACTCATTTTATTTTTTTTTACAAGTTCGGGGGGGGGGTTTATTTGATAAAATTTTACAGGAAAAAAATTCAGAACTTTGGACAGATGGAGACTCCATACTTTCCGACACCGGAAGGCTTCACCTTCATCCAACAGGTTCCATTGGAGGAGTGTACACGAGGGCCAAAGGGACCCAAAACCATTTCCTCCATTTTTGTCAGCAGCAAACAAGGTAAGAGTAAATGGTGGGTCGCGCAGGTCGGCCGGCGTGGGTCACGAAGGTCGACGGGTTGGGTCCTGAAGGTTGGCCGGTTGGTAAAAATGGTTCGCCGGAAATCAAGTTTGAAGAACACTGCTCTAGCCTACAATAGGAAACATTCTCTCTGAAGCCACTCTATCAAAACCTTTTTATTAGGTTCAGCTGTCTTTCTTCAAGTGAAAGGGGACCCAGCCTCTCCTGATATGTATTCCCACACATTTCTGATATCATCTTGTAAATCTTCTCTGCGCCCTCTTCAGTACCGCAACATCCTTCTTTATAATATGGTGACCAGAACTGCAAAGTGCATCTAACTAGAGGTGACTAGACAAGAAAGGAAAGAGACAGAAGCAAACGATCCTGTGTTTTACATTTGTGAAAAAAAGGCACAGCCAGCAAGTTTCTCAACCAGGGCTGAAGGCAGGCCAGCCAGAAACAGCGAGACAAGGCTCAAGGCGCCAGGTGAAAGCCAAGAGCCAAGATGAGCCAGCCAGTCGGCAGCTGTTGAGCAGCGAGGAAGGCAGGCGAGAGACAACTTGACCTGGACTGAGGAGGACACGCCAGCCAGCAGTAGCAAGATGCCAGGTGAAGGTCACAAGCTAAAGTGAGCCAGTCAGTCAGCAGCCACTGAGCAGCAAAGGTAGATGGGAGGCAACTCAACCCACAGGGCTGAGATGGGCACGCCAGCCAGCAACAGAGAGTATAGGCACAAGGCAAAAGCAATGAACCACGGTGAGCCGGCCGGCTGCTCCCATGTTTGGGGGGGGGGGCGACTGTGTGAAGGGGGTGTTGTCTAAGCAAGAGAGGGAGGGGGAGGGGTGTTGCATTTTGGAGGGAGGGAGAGTTTGAGAGCGGGGAATGGTCAGGAGCAGAGTAGAATGAGTGTTGTTTGAAATCCAGAGTCACAGATTTATAGTTAAAAGCTTAATCCAATTTTTGCAAAGCTCTGACAAGAGGTATGCCTGGATTTCAATTCAGCATTCATACAGGTTTGGTTTTACAAGTTAAAAACCACTAAAACAGGTGATCAATGTGTGTATTTTTGTGGCTTGTGCCTTTGCATTCAAGGCGAGGGTGGGTGGAGCCTGCAGAGGTGTGATGTCATGGGGAGACGCCAGAAAAGGTGAGTACGGGACCCCACAAAGTGTAAATCCGTCTCTGAATTTAGAATTGGCAGAAGTTGACAAGAAGTGCATACAGATTTTTAATAGATATATGATTTCACAATGAATTAAAAGGTTTAACAACGGAATTCAGATATTGCAGTTATAAATTGTTTCAGCTTTGCTTGGGTGGCAGTGGTTAACGCTGTGGCGCAGTGGTTAACACTGCTGCCTCACGGCGCCGAGGACCTGGGTTTGATCCCGGCCCCGGGTCACTGTCCATGTGGAGTTTGCACATTTCTCCCCCACAACCCAAAAAATGTGCAGGGAGATTGGCCATGCTAAATTGCCTCCTAATTAGAAAAACTTTTTTAAAATGTTTTTAAAGTTTACGCTTTGCTCACTATTCACATGTCACTTAAACCCTTTGATTAGGTTACAGCTCTCTACATCAAAACATTCAGCAATTATTTGAAGTAACTACAGTCGCATTTTTGTGAGACATTTGGAAGACCAATTGCTTCTTTCACAATTAAGGTGGGAACCGGAATAAATTTCATGCTCCTGTAACTCAAAAGAGTATGCTGATTTTGATTCAGTTCCAACCGAATATTTTAACTTTAAGGGTTATTTATGACAGTACTACTGATGTGGCAAGTTAATTGAAACAGGTTAATAAAGCTCAAAAACAGATTCCAAATTTAAACTTTTGCAAAGGTTATCTGCTCTGAAATGGAGGAATTTTAGTTGCACTCTTCCTAACATTCATAGAATGAACCTGCAAATTCCTGCAAAGATACTATCTTTCTAACTACTCTCGAATAAATACATTTATTCTGATTCTGTAATTGTGCAAAAGAGTTGAGATGAATGTATTTTTGGTACTGTAATATGGACACTTTACGACATTAAAAAAGCTATATAAATGAAAATTGTTTTATATAAAAAGGAGTAAATTCTATATTCTATCTTGCATCACTACTCTAAAAATGTGAGCACAAGCATAAAATATCTAAACGCAAATCTTAACCTTTATAAAAACTGCCCATAAAGTATGCAATTCATTAAGGGGAGGAAAAAAGGGAGGTTAAAATACAATTAAAATATTGCATTAATATAGCACCATTGTCATTATAAATGTCCAACGGTCATGGATAAGAGACAGAGACACGTTGACAACCCCGCCTAATGTAACTACTGTATAAGTCAGATCCCAGGATGGAACCCCTAGCTTGATCGATCCTAACTTTTATTTTTTTGTTTAGAGATGTGGATGAAGAGAATCACAGGAGTGCCCATGAACTTTTTATCAAAAGAATAAAACATTTATTAAACAAGGATCAACTCTACTACATTACTCCTTCATCCCAGTTATACCTTTACAGATATATACAAATTTGTACGGATAATACATGTTACAGAATCTATCTTATACACTAATGTTCTTAGTAAGCACAGTCCATGTAAATCAATAGGTGAAACATGGTCAGACACAGCACATTCTGAAACCCCAAAACAGCTTCTGCGGAGTTTTCATCAAATCCCCCAAGATGCTTGTCACACTGCGAGTCAACTGGTCTCACTGGAACTTTGGCTTTCACACGAGGGTTTCCAAACTCCACTTTTAAAGAACACATTTTGGAATCTTCTCCCACTCACCAAGGATCCACACCCAGGATTTCAACCTCTCCTTTTGGTATTACTCTGCCCTGGATCACCAAGTGCATTCAAGCTTTGATGCACTCTCTCAGGTACCCAGCCAGAACAGCAGAACACCACTGTTTCACAGGTTGTATTAAGGTGTCACCAACCTTAGGATCACCAAGGATATCAGACTTCTCTCTAGCCGACTTTAAATCTGCTTTGTACAGCTGTCTTTTTAATTCAGAGCCCTTTCTTTGTTCCTTGCTTTAATTTCACTTAACAGGACCTTGTCTAGATTCCTATTGTTTGTTCCTTTGGCTCAACTGTCTTCCTGGGACATTCTGCTCGTCAGCTTCTAGGACTTGCTTTCTGTTCCTCTGCCCTGCCTGCACGAAGAAAAACTAAAACCCACAGACTTGCAGGCTATCTTTTTTAACATGAAGCTAAACAGAAGTTTTAACCCTTTCTGATCATATTAATACAGAAACACCAATTAAACATAAACCTATACCTTATTTCTAATACATACAGCACAAATATAAATTAGTTATCTCGATCTATCTCTATTTCCTAACACACAACAGATAATCGGAAACATGCCCAGAAACATTTTTGAAAACATAGGTTTTAAAGAGGATTTTAAAACAGGAAAAGGTACAGGAAAGCAAGGAAAAGATTTAGTGAGGGAGTTCTGGAGGAAAGGAAATAAACATTCTGCTACCATCAGCAAAATTGAGGGAGGTCCATTAGTCCAATGATGGAGTGGTGCAGGTCACGGCAGAGGTAGATAAAGGCCTGTCCAAAGAGTAGGAGAATTTGCAATTCATTTTTATGGGGAAAGGGAGTTTGCATTTTTAAGATTTATAAAGCTACAGATGAAAAAAAACAGATTTTAACAAAATTTTAACAAAATACAATTAGGTTTTTTTTATCTCTGAGCAGTGAAGATAATGTTATGGTTAGGAAAATAGAAGTATAATTTGATAGGCAAGATGTCAAAGCACTTTTGAAAAAATGTTACTTAATTATTTGAAAAGCATGCCCTCTTTACGGAAGCACAGTGAAAGGTGGCAGACTACTTGATCAAATGGAAAGTCTTAACCGTAACCAATCATGTCTTTGTGTGTCCTCAGTGCACATGTAGTTCCAGCCAAAGAGCAACATTTGTTATTCCCCCTTTGTTGCCAGTGTCAGGAAACAGGTAGTTTTAAATAATCTATATTTGTATTTATGGGTATTGGAAACAAGGTATAGCTTTATGTAAATTTAATTTTGTGTTTCTATACAAGAAAGGTTTAAAACTTTTAATTAGCTTCATGTTAAACAAAGGTGCCTGCATGTGTATGGGGCTGTGCCTACATTGTAATTAAAGAGTTTACAACATGAAAACAGACAGGGTTTTTAAAAAGACTAGTTTGTTGCTTGGCAACCAGGGGCCCACACTTGTGGCTCAGTTGGAACCAGGTACATGAAAAGAAAGCAGCTCTAACAGACATTGTCAGCAGAGGCAGGACAATCAAATAAGGAGCAGGAAAAAAATCCCAGAATCGAAAGACAGACAGTTTCAGAAATCAGCGGATGAAAGAGAAGTCCCAGAAAGACTGAAGTCAAAGGAACAAAAAACTGGAATCTGAACAAGGTACTGTTTACTGAAGTTAGAAAAAGGGGCAGAAAGAGGTTCCCAGTTAAAGACAAAGTTGAAAGGTGCAAATCTAGTTATGTTGGCTAGCGAGAAGCTAGATATCTGAAGCAACCCTAAGATTAGAGGCACCATAATAGCCTATGAAGCTGTGGTGTTCTATTGGCATTGCTGGGAACCTGAGAAATTGTGTGGAAGTTTGAATGCACATTGCAATCCAAGGCGGAGGGATACTGAAAGGAGAGACTGAAATCCTGGAAGTGAATTATTGGTGAAGTCATCAGAGAAAATCCTTGCGCAGGAGAAGATGCTTTGAGTGGAGTTTGAAAACATGCATCTGGAAATCAGAGTTCCAGTGTGACCAATTGGCTCAGTGTGATAAGCAACTGGGGGAATTTGATGAAAAATCCACAGAAGTTCTATGGAGTGGCATCGCCACTTGGTTTCAGAGGGTGATGTGCCTGACCACAGTTGGCCTGTTGGTTCACATGGACTGTGTATTTACTGACAACATTAGGGTACAGATATAGTTTGTAACTTGTGCTATCCTTAAAAATCTGTGTATTTCTATAAGGATATAGGTGGGAAAGTTGTATTATAGTCAATCTTTTTGTGTTTAATAACTTTTATTCTTTGTTAAAAATTAATTTGCAATCCTGTGACTGTTCATCCATGTCTCTGAATAAAAAGTGAAAGTTATGGTCCATTGAGCCAGGGTTCCATTCTGTCCAATAGTATCAACTAGGATCATAACACCTGTCTCATGCATTTCCAAACTTCCCCCAAGTGCACATACTTGACCCTACCCCTCCTTCTCCTCCACCCAAAAAAGACAAAACAAATATTATTTGGGCCCAACTATAATAGAAAGTTCTAAATATGTTGAGTTAGTGGAAACTAACTCACCTAATTCACCTAAAAAAAAAGGTCAAAATCAGAATTAAAGATTCAAAACGTGCAAGGTTAGATCAAAAATTAGAGTTTCCGCCATCTTCTAACGCTGGTTTAAAAAAACATTATGCTGGAAGCCAGCCCTGCCCACACAACTATGTACCTCTCCCAGGTCAAAATAATGAGCTTGGACAGTTTCCACCACTTTTGTTCCCATATGAAAAGGCTCTTCCAAATTAATCTTGTTTAAAGGCGCAAAGGCAAGTTAATTTTTTAATATTTTTATTTACTAGGAGCCGACTATAATACAATGAATTTAGAAAATGCTTCTGTGCAATTTTTAAGAAGTAATTTGCTGCAATTTAAAATCAGGTACCCGCAAATGGTGAGCTAGGCACTTATTAAAAATGCTTTTGTAATAAACCCATTTTCAACTGTATTAATAAAACTGCATGAGGTTCCACTCATACACATCAAGGTGTATTTAAGGAAAAATATGTTTTATTTCACATTTCAATACGATTTAAATCTTGGCAACGTGCAAATAAGTTTGAGCGGAAACTTGAATTATAACATTATTTTAAAAAAAGACCAGTGTAATTTCAAACACGATTTCCAGCCAGATTTCCAATTGTGCCCTGATGTGGAGATGCCGGCGTTGGACTGGGGTGAGCACAGTAAGAAGTCTTACAACACCAGGTTAAAGTCCAACAGGTTTGTTTCAAACACGAGCTTTCGGAGCACGGCTCCTTCTTCAGGTGAATGGAAAGGCTTGTTCCAGAAATGTTTATATAGACACAGTCAGAGATGCCCCGGAATGCGAGCACCTGCAGGCAATCAAATCATCAAAGATGCAGAGAGAGAGGTAACTCCAGGTTAAAGAGGTGTGAATTGTCCCAAGCCAGTTCAGTCGGTAGGCCTCTGCAAGTCCAGGCTTGTTGGTGGGGGCCGAATGTAATGCGACATGAATCCCAGATCCCGGTTGAGTCCGCATTCATGCGTGCTGAACTTAGCTATAAGTTTTTGCTCAGCAATTTTGCGTTGTCGCGTCTCCTGAAGGCCTCCTTGTAGAATGCTGACCCGGAGATCAGAGGCTGAATGTCCTTGACTGCTGAAGTGTTCCCCAACTGGAAGGGAACAGTCCTGCCTGTTGATAGTCGCACGATGCCCGTTTATTCGTTGTCGCAGTGTCTGCATGGTCTCGCCAATGTACCACGCTTCGGGACATCCTTTTCTGCAGCGTATGAGGTAGACTACATTGGTCGAGTCGCACGAGTATGCGCCGCGTACCTGGTGGGTGGTGTTTCCACGTGTAATGGTGGTGTCCATGTCGATGATCTGGCATGTCTTGCAGAGATTACCCTGGCAGGGTTTTGTGGTGTTGTGGTTGCTGTTCTGAAGGCTGGGTAATTTGCTGCAAACAATGGTTTGTTTGAGGTTGCACGGTTGTTTGAAGGCCAGTAGTGGGGGTGTGGGGATGACCTTGGCAAGATGTCCATCCTCGCTGATGATGTGTTGGAGGCTGCGAAGAAGATGTCGTAGTTTCTCCGCCCCAGGAAAGTACTGGACGACGAAGGGTACTCTGTCAGTGGTGTCCCGTGTTTGTCTTCTGAGGAGGTCGGTGCGGTTTTTTGCTGTGGCGCGGTGGAACTGTCGATCAATGAGTCGAGCGCCATATCCCGTTCGTACGAGGGCATCTTTCAGCATCTGTAGGTGTCTGTTGCGCTCCTCCTTGTCTGAGCAGATCCTGTGTATACGGAGGGCTTGTCCATAGGGGATGGCTTCTTTAATGTGTTTCGGGTGAAAGCTGGAGAAGTGGAGCATCGTGAGATTATCTGTGGGCTTGCGGTAAAGCGAGGTGCTGAGGTGACCGTCCTTGATGGAGACGAGTGTGTCCAAGAATGGAACTGAATTTGGAGAATAGTCCATGGTGAGTTTGATGGTGGGATGGAACTTATTGATGTCATCGTGTAGTCGTTTCAGTGATGTCTCGCCGTGGGTCCAAAGGAAAAAAATGTCATCGATGTATCTGGTGTATAGCATCGGTTGAAAGTCCTGTGTGGTGAGGAAGTCCTGTTCAAACTTGTGCATGAAGATGTTGGCATATTGAGGTGCAAATTTGGTCCCCATGGCTGTTCCGTGCGTCTGGATGAAGAATTTGTTGTCGAAGGTGAAGACGTTGTGGTCTAGAATGAAACGGATGAGTTGCAGAATTGCGTCTGGAGATTGGCAGTTGTCGGTGTTGAGGACTGAGGCTGTTGCAGCAATGCCGTCGTCATGGGGGATGCTGGTGTAGAGTGCCGAGACATCCATTGTGACGAGGAATGTTCCTGGTTCAACTGGTCCATGGGTGCTGAGTTTCTGTAGGAAGTCCGTCGTGTCGCGACAGAAGCTGGGTGTACCTTGTACGATGGGTTTCAAGATGCCCTCGATGTGGCCAGAGAGGTTCTCACACAGGGTCCCATTGCCTGAAACGATAGGACGGCCTGGTGTGTTGGCCTTGTGTATTTTCGGGAGGCAGTAGAGATCTCCAATGCGGGGATTACGTGGGATGAGAGCACGTAGGGTGTTCTGAAGGTCTGGATCTAAGGTCTTGATCAGTCTGCTGAGTTGGCGGATGTGTTCCTTGGTTGGATCTGCGGGTAACTGCCTGTAGTGTTCCTGGTTGTCGAGTTGTCGGTATACTTCTTTGCAGTAGTCTGTTCTGTTCAGTATGACGGTGGCCCCTCCTTTGTCTGCTGGTTTGATGACGATGTTGCGGTTGGTCTTGAGAGTGCGGATGGCGTTGCGTTGTGCTTGGGTGACGTTTGAGGCTGCCTTGTGATTGCGAGTGATGAATCTGGCATTGACACGACTTCTGACGGCTTGAGCATACATGTCGAGTCTAGGGCAGCGGCCTTCCGGAGGGGTCCAATTTGACTCTTTCCTTTTCGGTTGCTGCACTGCAGATCTCGCGGTCTGCTGTTCCGGTTCATTGGTCGTGTCCCTGGGTTCGCTGTCGGCCTCTTGGGGTCTGTGGAAGAATTCCCGGAGCCTCATTCGCCTGATGAATTCCTCCGTATCTGCCGCGAGACTGATGGGGTCCATTTTGGTGGTGGTGCAGAAATTGAGCCCTCTGCTGAGGACTTCGATTTCGTCTGGTTGAAGGGTGTAGTCTGACAAGTTGACAATGGATTTCCCTGTATTGTTTTCGACTGTTGTACCGGGAGAAGCTTGATTGCTGCTGGTGGTGATGCCAAGTTTCTCAAGCTTCCTGTTCTTGGTGTGCATGTAGGTGGCATAGTATTGCTGTCTCATCTGTTTGGCGGTGTTCCGCAGCTGGTCTGCTGTGTCCTGAGCGCAAGTTGAGAATATGGCCTCTCTCTTGGTTTCCAGGTTGCGTCGACTGCTGTAGAGTTGGTGTACGAGGTGTTTGAGGAGTGTGACAGAGGTGCGGTGGCAGAGTCTTTCAGCGTAGTCTGTGTTGTAAGTCGACTTGAGTGGGTTTTTGATCTGTAGTCCTTTCGGGATCTTGTCTGCTTTTTTGCATCTTTGTAGAAACTGAATGTCAGTGTCTATATGCGCGATCTTCCTGGAGATCCTCTCCACTTTGAGCCGGCAGTTTGCGGTGTCAATGGTAGCCATGATGTGGAGATGCCGGCGTTGGACTGGGGTGAGCACAGTAAGAAGTCTTACAACACCAGGTTAAAGTCCAACAGGTTTGTTTCAAACACGAGCTTTCGGAGCACGGCTCCTTCTTCAGGTGAATGGAAAGGCTTGTTCCAGAAATGTTTATATAGACACAGTCAGAGATGCCCCGGAATGCGAGCACCTGCAGGCAATCAAATCATCAAAGATGCAGAGAGAGAGGTAACTCCAGGTTAAAGAGGTGTGAATTGTCCCAAGCCAGTTCAGTCGGTAGGCCTCTGCAAGTCCAGGCTTGTTGGTGGGGGCCGAATGTAATGCGACATGAATCCCAGATCCCGGTTGAGTCCGCATTCATGCGTGCTGAACTTAGCTATAAGTTTTTGCTCAGCAATTTTGCGTTGTCGCGTCTCCTGAAGGCCTCCTTGTAGAATGCTGACCCGGAGATCAGAGGCTGAATGTCCTTGACTGCTGAAGTGTTCCCCAACTGGAAGGGAACAGTCCTGCCTGTTGATAGTCGCACGATGCCCGTTTATTCGTTGTCGCAGTGTCTGCATGGTCTCGCCAATGTACCACGCTTCGGGACATCCTTTTCTGCAGCGTATGAGGTAGACTACATTGGTCGAGTCGCACGAGTATGCGCCGCGTACCTGGTGGGTGGTGTTTCCACGTGTAATGGTGGTGTCCATGTCGATGATCTGGCATGTCTTGCAGAGATTACCCTGGCAGGGTTTTGTGGTGTTGTGGTTGCTGTTCTGAAGGCTGGGTAATTTGCTGCAAACAATGGTTTGTTTGAGGTTGCACGGTTGTTTGAAGGCCAGTAGTGGGGGTGTGGGGATGACCTTGGCAAGATGTCCATCCTCGCTGATGATGTGTTGGAGGCTGCGAAGAAGATGTCGTAGTTTCTCCGCCCCAGGAAAGTACTGGACGACGAAGGGTACTCTGTCAGTGGTGTCCCGTGTTTGTCTTCTGAGGAGGTCGGTGCGGTTTTTTGCTGTGGCGCGGTGGAACTGTCGATCAATGAGTCGAGCGCCATATCCCGTTCGTACGAGGGCATCTTTCAGCATCTGTAGGTGTCTGTTGCGCTCCTCCTTGTCTGAGCAGATCCTGTGTATACGGAGGGCTTGTCCATAGGGGATGGCTTCTTTAATGTGTTTCGGGTGAAAGCTGGAGAAGTGGAGCATCGTGAGATTATCTGTGGGCTTGCGGTAAAGCGAGGTGCTGAGGTGACCGTCCTTGATGGAGACGAGTGTGTCCAAGAATGGAACTGAATTTGGAGAATAGTCCATGGTGAGTTTGATGGTGGGATGGAACTTATTGATGTCATCGTGTAGTCGTTTCAGTGATGTCTCGCCGTGGGTCCAAAGGAAAAAAATGTCATCGATGTATCTGGTGTATAGCATCGGTTGAAAGTCCTGTGTGGTGAGGAAGTCCTGTTCAAACTTGTGCATGAAGATGTTGGCATATTGAGGTGCAAATTTGGTCCCCATGGCTGTTCCGTGCGTCTGGATGAAGAATTTGTTGTCGAAGGTGAAGACGTTGTGGTCTAGAATGAAACGGATGAGTTGCAGAATTGCGTCTGGAGATTGGCAGTTGTCGGTGTTGAGGACTGAGGCTGTTGCAGCAATGCCGTCGTCATGGGGGATGCTGGTGTAGAGTGCCGAGACATCCATTGTGACGAGGAATGTTCCTGGTTCAACTGGTCCATGGGTGCTGAGTTTCTGTAGGAAGTCCGTCGTGTCGCGACAGAAGCTGGGTGTACCTTGTACGATGGGTTTCAAGATGCCCTCGATGTGGCCAGAGAGGTTCTCACACAGGGTCCCATTGCCTGAAACGATAGGACGGCCTGGTGTGTTGGCCTTGTGTATTTTCGGGAGGCCCAATTGTGCCCAACATCGAAGCTCTACTCTATCAATTCAAAGCTCTGCAGCGTCAAAGTATTTAACTCTCAGTACTTATTTTATGTGCAGCATCAAAGAATTTAACTTTCAGTACTGATTTTGTGTAAAGTAGCCATCAGGTTTTAATGAGGTATTTGGAAAACCGGTTGCTTCTTCTACAGCTGAGGTGGTAATGTTTCTGAAGAAGCTTCATGCTCTGATAACCAATATAAAAGCGCCGAAATTAGCATTTACACATTTTAGCTAACTCCATGCTTCCTCCTCCAGTCATGCTTTACTAAGTTTCTACTTTAAAGTACTACATCTGGTTTATTTCATGTTCTGCAATCCAAAGCTTCAGTTAGTTTTCCTCTCGATGGTGAATTTTACCAGCCACTCCTACCAGAGTCCCTGCCTCCTATACGCTTTCCCAAATTTCTATTTAAAAAGGACCACTTTAACTACACCCGATTTCTTCTATATTTAACTGTGTGCTAAAAACCTGCTTATTGCAAATCCTGGCCATTTGTTCAGATCATTTCTCAGTCACTCTGATACCCTACATTTTTGGCATTCCAACTCACTTGGCACTACTTTTGTCAGCCAAGAGTATCAACAGATATGGATCAAGGTAAGTGAACAACAGAGTTAGATCAACCATAATCTAATTGATTGATGAACTAGGTTCGACAATGAGTTGTCTATTATTGTTCATACTTAAAACTCTACTAATCCCATCTCCCAAAGTTGCTCAATGTTCTTATCCCGATACCGCCCTGGTGCCTTCTGCTCCACCAACAACATTCTTTGCCATGTCTATCATAGTATACATTGCAATCTTTCCCAAAGCAGCAGCCTCAACTGCTGATCCCAACAAACTAGTTTGCTAAGCTCAATCACTCCATCTCCCTTTCTCACTGTCTCTACCTTTCCTGTGATGTGGAGATGCCGGCGTTGGACTGGGGTGAGCACAGTAAAAAGTCTTACAACACCAGGTTAAAGTCCAACATGCTTGTTTCAAACACGAGCTTTCGGAGCACTGCTCCTTCCTCAGGTGAATGAAGAGGTATGTTCCAGAAACATAATATATAGACAAATTCAAAGATGCCAGACAATGCTTAGAATGCGAGCATTTGCAGGGAATTGAATCTTTACAGATCCAGAGATTGGGGTAACCCCAGGTTAAAGAGGTGTGAATCGTCTCAAGTCAGGACAGTTGGTAGGATTTCACAAGCCCAGCCCAGATGGTGGGGGATGAATGTAATGCGACATGAATCCCAGGTTCCGGTTGAGGCCGTACTCATGTGTGTTGAACTTGGCTATAAGTTTCTGCTTGGCGATTCTGCGTTGTCGCACGTCCTGAAGGCTGCCTTGGAGAAGGCTTACCTGGCTTGCTATATTTCATGCCTCCCTCCAAAACACTGATTCTCTTGCAATTGCAGTCATCTTTGTTCATGACCAAGCTGTTTAGGTCGGTCAACCTGAAGTCTGGCTCACTGACAATGGCTCTTTTTCTTCCCCACCTCACTGATGTCATCCCACTTCATATTCCATGTCTCCAACCCATCTGCATGCTACCGTGATGACAGGCTGTTTGTCACTGCCAGATTCCATTCAGGTTCCTAGTACTCCTCCACTAACACTTTTCACCACTTCACAGCTTCCTCTTTAAAGTTGGTGCTTTCTACTTCCCTCCCAAGCTTTAGCTGTTTATTGACATCACCTCGCTTGACATGAAATAACATTTCTTTTGGCGGCTTTATCTTTATTTGCACTCCCTTTCTACACTTGCCTCAAGTTTCTCCATCCCCATCCTAGAGAAATCTTCACTTTGTCAAGTGGGATCGTGTCTTTGAATGGCATGCTCATCTCCCTCACTGTCCACATCATCCCTATCTCACTACACACTGCCTTAACTGCTTTTGAATTTGATCATAGTATGTGGATGTCACTGGCAAGGCCAGCATTTAATGCCCATCCCTAATTTCCATCTTCTTGAACCACTGCAGACACAGTGCTGTTAGAAATGGATTTTCAGATTTCTGATCTGATGACTGTGAAGAAACAGCAACCCAGTTCCAAATCAGGATGGCATGTGGCTGGGAGGGGGATTTTCAGGTTGTGATATGCTCATGCACCTGCTGCCCTAGTCCTTCCAGGTGGTACAATTCAGAGGTTTGGAAGATGCTGTTGAAAGAAGCTTAGCAAGCTGCTGCACAGCAGGTTGTAGGTGGTACACACCTTTGATGCGTGTCTGGGGTGGAAGGAATATATCCTTCAGATGGTAGATAGGGTCCTGATCAACAGCTTGTTTTATCCTAGATGGCATCGAAGCTGAACTCTTCCAGACAAGTGGAAAGAATTCCTTTACACTCCTGACTTGTGCCTTGTAAATGGTGAAAAGACTTTGTGGAGTCAGAAAGTGAGTTAGTTGGCACAGCATTTCCAGCCTCTGACCTGTTCTTGCAGCCACAGAATAAATGTCTCCCCCTCCCGCTCTCTCTTTTTGGAGATGATCATTGCCTGGCACTTGTGTGGAACTAATGTTACTTGCAACTTATCTGCTCAAGCCTGAATGCTGTCCAGGTCTTGCTGCATTAAGGCACAGACTGCTTAAGTATCTGAAAAGTTGCAAATGTAACTGAACATTTGTGCAATCTTCAGCGAACATCCTCAGCGCACAGGTACAGCAGGCAGTAAAGGCGGCAAATGGTATGTTGGTCTTCATAGCGAGAGGAATTGTGTATAGGAATAGGGATGTTTTACTACAATTGCATAAGGCATTGGCGAGGCTACACCTGAAGTGTGCAGTTTTGGTGCACTTATCCGAGGAAAGGTGTTCTAGTTTTGGAGGAAATGCAGCTGATTATAGGCGGATTCCTGGAATGGTGAGGCTGTTATATGAGAGACTCAATCGGTTAGGATTATGTTCAAGTGAGAGGGTATTTCATAGAAACTTATAAAATTCTAACAGGATTAGACAGCGTAGATTCACAAAGAATGTTCCCAATGGTAGGGGAGTCCAGAACTAGGGGCCATAGATTGAAGATAAGGGGTAAACTTTCGGACTGAGGTGAGGAGAAACTTCTTCACCCACAGTGTAGTGAATCTGTAGAATTCACTTCCACAAAAAGCAGTTGAGGCCAAAACGTTGTGTAATTTCAAGAAGAAGTTAGATATAGCACTTGAGGCTGAAGAAATCAAGGGATTATGGGGGGAGAAAGGAGAAGAGAGAGGCTGGATCGGGATATTGAACTTGATGTTCCATCATGATCATAATGAATGGTGGAGCAGGCTCAAAGGGCCAAATGACCTCCCCATGCTTCTATTTTCTATGCATATCAACCTTTATGATGGCAATTGAAGCAGCTAAAGATGGTTGGGCCTAGGGCACTACCCTGAGGAACTCCTGCAGAGATGTTCTACAATGGAGATGATTGGCCTCCATCAACAACAATCTTTTGTGCTCGGTTCAACTCCAACCAGTGGAAAACTTTTCCCAATTCCCACTGCCTTCAATTTTCCTCAGGCTCCTTGATACCTACCACACCAGGTCAAATGCTACCTCAAGTCACTCTCACCTCATCTCTGGAATTCAGCGTATTGTCTATGTTTGACGTGGAGATGCCGGCGTTAGACTGGGGTGGGCACAGTAAGATGTCTTACAACACCAGACTCCAAACAAACCTGTTGGGACTTTAACCTAGTGTTATAAGACTTCTTACTATGTCTATGTTTGGACCAACGTTTTATTAGGTTCTGGAGCCAAACGGCCCTAGCAATGCCCCATCAACCCACCCTGCCCAAGTGTATACTGACCAGTGAAGGTAGGCTTTTGGTAGACAGTAACAATCTCCTGGGCCAGATGGAATTTATCCCAGAATACTGAGAGAAGCAAGGGAGAAAATTGCTGGGGCCTTGACTGACATCTTTGTATCCTCATTGGCAACAGGTGAGATCCCAGAGGACTAGAGAATAACTAATGTGGTGCCACTGTTTAAGAAAGGTAGCAGAGTTGAGTGTGAGGGGAGGAGGAGGGGGAGGAGAGGACGGGGGGGGGACGGGGGGGAACTCTACAGGTTAATGGTGACCATGGGCGGTCCCGGACTCCTTTTTCTTTTTCTCCTTTGTTTTTTGTTTCCACCGTGGGAGGGTTTGTTTTATTGGATGCATATATTGACAGGTGGGCCGTTGTTTGGGGTGGTGGGAGGATGGGATCATTTTTATTGTTAAGGGGATTGATTTTGTATTTGTTACCATTTACTGTCTGTGGGTGGGGTGTAAATTTTGAAGGAAAATGTGAAAATGGAGAATAAAAACATTTTTTAAAAAAGAAACGTAGTAGAGAATCCTGGAAACTATAGGCCGGTGAGCCTCACATCGGTAGTAGGTAAATTATTGGAGGGAATTCTCAGGGGCAGAATTTATACCCATTTGGAAACAAATGGACTCATAAACGCTAGACAGCATGGTTTTGTGAAGGGGAGGTCGTGCCTCACCAACTTGATCGAGTTTTTTTTTAATAAATTTTTTTTATTGGGTTTTTGAATAAAGTATATTTACTGTTATGTACACAAAATAGAATACATATATGAATATACATAGAAGAGAAGGGAACATACACAAAAAACAAAACAAACAAAACAAAAGTTAGAATAAAATAACTGGTTGGGTATTATGTGCTAGCTCAACAAAAGCAGCTCTGTACAATTGGCAGTATTGTTTTTAACACACAAGTAGGCATCTGTTTGTGTGTGTGTGTGTGCGTGTGTGTTGGGGGGGATACATATACATTTGGGCGCCGGGGAAACAAATACAGAACAATTACAGTTGATCGGGTTTTTTGAGGAGGTGACAAAGATGATTGATGAGGGGAGGGTGGGAGATGTTGTTTACATGGACTTCAGTAAAGCCTTTGACCATTCTACCCGTGTTTGCGTGGGTTTCGCCCCCACAACACAAAGATGTGCAGGGTAGGTGAATTGAACACACTAAATTGCCCCTTAATTGGAAAAAATGATTTGGGTACTCTACATTTCTTTTTAAAAGTTAAGCCTTTGACAAGGTGCCTCGTGGCAGACTGGTACAAAAGGTGAAGTCACACGGGATCAGAGGTGAGATGGTAAGATGGATACAGAACTGGCTCGGTCACAGAAGGCAACGGGTAGCAGTAGAAAGGTGTTTTTCTGAATGGAAGATTGTGACTAGTGGTGTTCCACAACGATTTGGAGGAAAATGTAGCCGGTCTGATTAGTAAGTTCGTGGATGACACCAAAGTTGGTGCAGTGGCAGATAGTGTTGAAGATTGTCAGAAGATACAGAAGGACATAGATAGATTGGAGACGTGGGCCGATAAATAGAAAATGGAGTTTAATCAGGACAAATGTGAGGTAATACATTTTGGTAGGTCTAACATGGAAGGGAAATATACCGTTGTGGAAGGGAAATTAATGAGTTGCCAACTTAGAAGCATGCTGGGAAATGCTAGACTATAGTTCAACACTGCTTTTGAATGAAAATAAGGTCAGGTAACATAAATGAAATACTGCTTCATATTCTGGTCTCGGCCTTATTATGAAAACACATTGTCCTCCAAAAGATAACAAAATGTGTACTCGAGTTGTTTTTAGCCAAGGGCAAGAACATATGTACTACGTATTTCACCTTGCGTACTTTCCAAGGTCTATTTAATACAAACATACCTGTTTACTTCAAGCTGTTATTTCAGACTATAAAATATGCTGTCTTCAATCGAATCTGAGTTCAGTGCACTGGCTTTGCAGCTGGAACACTCTCTCTCTGCAAATATATTTGTGTAAATAAATTTCCTTAAATCGAACCTCGAGGAATTTGTCTTTATTATAATTTCCACGACAATCGTAAATGGTAAAACTCTTAGGAATATAGAAAGTCAGAGAGATCTGGGAGTGCAGGTCCACAGATCTTTGAAGATGGCAACACAAGTGGACAAGGTAGTCAAGAAAGCATCCGGAATGCTCATCTTCATTGGACGGGGCATCGAGTATAAAAACTGGCAAGTCATGCTACAGTTGTATAGAACCCTGGTACGGCCGCACTTGGAATATTGTGTACAATTCTGGTTTCCACACTACCAGAAGAATGTGGAGGCTTTGGAGAGGGTGCAGAGGAGGTTTACCAGGATGTTGCCTGGTCTGGAGGGTGTTAGCTATGTGGAGAGGCTGAATGACTCAGACTGTTTTCATTAGAAAGACAGAGGTTAAGGAGCTAAAGGGGTTTATGGAACAGATGTGGGGGGTAGACCTGTGGAGGTTTAGACGGCCAAGAGCGAAGGAGTTTTCTTTTTTCTCCCATGTTCACAGAGTGTACGCCCGGATTGATTTTTTCATTTTGAACAGGGCTTTGCTGGCGGGGATGGTGGATGCCAAGTACTCGGCGATTGTTGTGTGGGACCATGCCCCACACCGGGTGGATTTACGGGTGAGCAAGGAGGGGGGTCAGCACCCGCAATGGAGATTGGATGTAGGGCTATTAGCAAATGAGGGGGTGTGCGGGCAGGTGAGGCAGGCCATCCAGAATTATTTGGAGATAAATGTTATGGGGGGGGGGGGGGGGGCTTCGGCATCAACAGTATGGGAAGCGCTGAAGGCAGTGGTTAGGGAGAAGCTGGAGCGGGCAGAGATGGATAGGCTGGTTAGGGAAATACTCCAGGTGGGCAGAAGGTACTCTGAAGCCCTGGATGCGGGACTGTTGAAGGAATGGCAGAAGCTGCAGATGGAGTTTGGTCTGTTATCCACAGGGAAGGTGGTGGGGCAGTTGAGGAAGGCCAGGGGGGGCGGTATACGAGTATGGGGAGAAGGCCAGTGGGATGCTCGCACACCAGCTAAGGAAAAGGGAGGCGGCCAGGGAGATAGGAAGAGTGAAGGACAGAGGGGGGAATATGTTCTTGTACCCAGCGGGTACAAGGAGTTTTATAGGCAGCTGTATGATTTGGATTTTGTTTATTGTCACATATACCAAGGTACAGTGAAAAGAAGTTTTCTGCGAGCAGCTCAACAGATCATTAAGTACATGAAAAGAAAAGGAAAAGAAAATACATAATAGACCAACACAAGTCACACAATGTAACTACATAACACCGGCATCAGGTGAAGCATACAGGGGTGTAGTGTTAATGAGGCAAGTCCATAAGAGGGTCATTTAGGAATCTGGTAACAGCGGGGAAGAAGCTGTTTTTGAGTCTGTTTGTGCGTGTTCTCAGACTTTTGTATCTCCTGCCCGATGGAAGAAGTTGGAAGAGTGAGTAAGCCGGGTGGGAGGGGTCTTTGATTATGCTGCCCGCTTTCCCCAGGCAGCGGGAGGTGTAGATGGAGTCAATGGATGGGAGGCAGGTTCGTGTGATGGACTGGGCTGTGTTCATGGCTCTAAGTTTCTTGCGGTCCTGGAACGAGCAGTTGCCATACCAGGCTATGATGCAGCTAGATAGGATGTTTTCCATGGTGCATCTCTAAAAGTTGGTAAGAGTTAATGTAGACATGCCGAATTTCCTTAGTTTCCTGAGGAAGTATAGGCGCTGTTGTGCTTTCTTGGTGGTAGCGTCGACGTGGGTGGACCAGGACAGATTTTTGGAGATATGTACCCCTAGGATTTGAAACTGCTAACCATCTCCACCTCAGCCCCATTGATGCTGACAGGGGTGTGTACAGCACTTTGCTTTCTGAAGTCAATGACCAGCTCTTTAGGTTTGCTGACATTGAGGGAGAGATTGTTGTCGCTGCACCACTCCACTAGGTTGTCTATATCTCTCCTGTATTCTGACTCGTCTTATTCCAGATCTGGCTCACTATGGTTGTATCGTCAGCAAACTTGTCGATGGAGTTGGAACCAAATTTTGCCTTGTAGTCCTGTGTGTACGGGAGTATAGTAGGGGGCTAGGTACACAGCCTTGCGGGGCCCCGGTATTGAGGACTATTGTGGAGGAGGTGTTGTTATTTATTTTTACTGTTTGTGGTCTTTGGGTTAGAAATTCGAAGATCCAGTTGCAGAGTGAGCAGCCAAGTCCGAGGTGTTGGAGCTTTGATATGAGCTTGGCTGGGATGGTATGAGTCGGGAACCCCCAGCTGGGTGGAGGGGATAAGCAGTTCTTGGAAGGGTTGGAGTTTCCGAAGGTAGAGGAAGAGTTAGTGGAGGGGCTGGGAGCCCCAATCGTGATTTTTGAAGTAGTAGATTGGAGGCCATGCAGTCGGGCAAGGCCCCGGGACCGGATGGCTACCCAGTGGGATTTTACAAGAAGTTTCTGGATTGCTAGGCCTGCTACTGGTGAGGGTATTTAATGAGGCAAGGAACGGTGTGTCCTTCCCCCAACAATGTCAAAGGCTTTGATTTCATTGATCCTGAAGCAGGAGAAGGACCCAGAGCAGTGTGGGTCATACCGACCAATCTCCTTACCGAATGTCAAATTGCTGGCCAAACTTTTGGCCTCAAGGATAGAGGACGGTGTTCCGGGGATGATAGGGGAAGACCAGACGAGGTTTGTTAAAGGCAGACAGCTAACGGCCAACGTTAGAAGGCTCCTAAATGTGATCATGAGGCCCTCCGAGGGGGGGGGGAAGGTGGAGGTAGTGGTCGTTATGGACGCGGAGAAGGCCTTTGACCAGATGGAATGGCATTATTTGTGGCAGGTCCTGAGACAGTTTGGGTTTGGGCAGAGCTTTATTGACTGGGTTCAGTTGCTGTACCAGGCACCGGTGGCGAGTGTGCAGACGCACCAGGTGAGTTCGGACTACTTTAGACTGCACCGGGGGACAAGACAAGGATGTCCTCTTTCCCCACTGTTGTTTGCCTTGGCTATAGAGCCATTGGCAATGGCGTTGAGAGCGTGTAAGGACTGGAAGGGGCTAGTCGGGGGGTGGAGAGAAAACACAGGGTCTTGTTATATTCAGACGACCTACTCCTATTTATTTCTGACCCATTAGGGGCGGATGTGGGAGATTATGCAGATCTTAGGGGAATTTGGCCGGTTCTTGGGGTACAAATTGAATATAGGTAAAAGTGAGGTTTTTGTGATCCAGGCGAGGGGGCAAGAGAGGAGACTGGTGGACTTGCCATTTCAAGTGATCAGAGAGTTTTCGCTATTTGGGTATCAGGTGGCACAGGGTTGTAAGCAGCTACATAAATTAAATCTGGCCCGGTTAGTTGAACAAATGACGGAGGACTTTCGGAGGTGGGACATGCTCCCGCTGTCACTGGAAGGGAGGGTACTGACCGTAAAAATGATGGTCCTCCCGAGATTTTTGTTTGTTTTTCAGTGCCTCCCTATTTTTATACCAAAGGCTTTTTCTAAGCGGGTGAAAAGGGCGATCTCTGGGTTTGTGTGGACAGGTAAAACTCCGCGAGTAAGGCAGCACGGTGGCGCAGTGGGTTAGTCCTGCTGCCTCACGGCGTCGAGGTCCCAGGTTCGATCTCGGCTCTGGGTCACTGTCCATGTGGAGTTTGCACATTCTCCCCGTGTTTGCATGGGTTTCACTTCCACAACCCAAAGGTGTGCAGGGTAGGTGGATTGGCCAGGCTAAATTGCCCCTTAATTGGAAAAAATTAATTGAGTACTCTAAATTTATTTTTTAAAAACCACGAGTAAAGAGGGGGGGGCTGGCACTGCCGAACTTTAGGAACTACTACTGGGTGGCAAATATAGCCATGATTAGGAAGTGGGTAATGGGGGAGAGGTCGCTATGGGAGCGGGTACAGGTGGCCTCATGTAAGGGCACACGTTTGGGGGCATTGGTAATGGCTCCTCTCCTGTTCTCGCCGGCTCGGTACTCCACAAGCCCAGTAGTAGTGGCGGCTCTGAGATTTTGGGGACAGTGGCGGAATCATATGGGAGTGGAGGGATCGTCAGTGTGGGCTCCAATTTGTAGTAATCACCGGTTTGTCCCGGGGAGGATGGATGGGGGCTTTCGGAGGTGGCAGAGAGCAGGGATTGAGAGGCTGGGGGATTTATTTATTGATGGGCTCTTTCCCTGTTGGAGGATTTAGAGGAGGAGTTTCGATATCTGCAGGTAAGGGATTTTGTGCAAACACAGGTCGACCTTTCCACTTCTACCGCCACAGGGGATAAGGTAGTTTCTAGAATTGGGGGGGGGAGGTTCGGAAATCTATATAAAGAACTTATGGAGTGGGAGGAAACACAGATAGGTGAGATAAAGCGTAAATGAGATGGTGAGCTGGGTAAGAAGATAGAGGCGGGTCTGTGGGAGGATGCGCTGAGCAGAGTCAACACATCCTCATCATATGCCAGGTTCAGCCTGATACAATTCAAGTGGTTCACCAGGCACATACGTTAGTGATTTGGATGCACAGGTTTTTTTGGGGTGGAGGACAAGTGTGTGAGGTGTGTAGGTGGGCTTGCAAACCATGTCCACATGTTTTGGGCATGCCCGAAGCTTATGGGATACTGGCAGGGATTTGCAGATGTCATGTCCATGGTACTAAAAGAAAGAGGATGGAGTGAGTCCAGAGGTGGCGATTTTTGGAGTGTCTGAAGGTCCGGGAGTCATGGGGGTAAGAGAGGTTGACGTTTTGGCTTTTGCATCCTTGGTAGCCCGTAAACGGATATTGCTAGTGTGGAGGGACTCAAAGCACCCAAAATCAGAAGTTTGGGTTAGCGACATGGCTGGGTTTCTTAGACTTGAGAAAATTATGTTTGCCCCGAGAGGATCAACGTTAGGGTTAGTTCGGAGGTGGCAGCCTTTATTCGACTTCTTCGGAGAAATCTAAACTGTCAGGAGATTCGGGCGGGGGGGGGGGGGGGGGGGGGGGGGGGGGGGCTATTTTCTGTTTAGATTAGACCGGAACAGTGGGAGATGTAGGGTTATGTTACGCACTGAACTATGTTTCCATTTATATCTTTTATTGTTATAAAACCATAAAAGCCTTAACAAAATGTTGTTTAAAAAAAAGAAAGACGGAGGCTTTGGGGTGACCAGATAGAGGTCTACAAGATTATAAGGGGCATGGATAGAGTGGATGGGCAGGCACTCTTTCCCAAGGTGGAGGGGTCAGTCATCGGGGGCATAGGTTTAAGGTCTGTGGAGCAAAGTTTAGAGGAGAAGTGCGAGGCAGATTTTTTACGCAGAGGGTGGCGAGTGCCTGGAACGCATTGCCAGGGGAAGTTGTGGAAGAAGATACATTAATGGCGTTCAAAGGCATCTTGACAAACACATGTATAGGATGGGTATAGAGGGATCGGCACAAGGAAATGCTGAGGGTTTTGGCAAAGGTTGGGATCATGACTGGTACAGGCTAGGAGGGTTGAAGGGCCTGTTCCTGTGCTGTATTGTTCTTTATTCTTCTTTGTTAACAGAATACATATTAGCAGATTTCTCAAGCCATTTCATGCTGCAACTGTGTAGCGGCTAAGCGAGTGGTATTTTCCAGCAACAGGATGCTGCCATCAATCCAAACAGATGTTCTGCCTACCACACAATTGAACAATGTTGTCCACAAATATCGATGCCAATGTGATGCTAGGTAAATAGGCTGTACATCCCAGTGACTAGTTGATCGAATCAAACAGCATGTTCCTTTGATTGTTTGGAACAGGCAGAGCAGGCCATATTCAAACAACTCACACTTGTAAAACACAAAACATCTAGTGTTAGTTGTGATTCCACAATTGGGCAGAACCTGAACACTCCCGAGCATGCTCATAGCTATACTAACAATCAATTTAAGACAGTCAAGCTAAAAACGTAGCTCATTTGCAATAGAAACAAATATTCATAGACAGAGACCCATTCGCTGCAAACAAAAGGAATATGTTCAAGCCATGCTTTTTTTTAATTACCCGGCACTTGGGAGAGCCTACAGTTCCTCCATGGCTTGCCCCATGGCAATGCCTTAGCCTTTACTCCTGTAGTCTAAATTGGTGTGATCATTTGAAATGTCACTCTTGTGTTCATCCTGATAAGAGCAAGACGAAAAGCTTTGATATGGTTTTCTTTTCAGCAATATTCAAAATTACCAATATATGTCAAGGGTCATCGAATCAGCTTTCTCCCAATTAAAAAGTGATGGAAAGAATCATCAATAATAGCAGCAATCAACAACTATTTATCAATAGCCCACTCACCATAGCTCAGTTCAGGCTCTGTTAAAATTACTCAGCTCCAAACCACATAATAGTCCTAATCCAGAAATGGAAGCAAAAGCCAAATGCCTGAGGATATATGAAATGAAAATTGCTTATTGTCACGAGTAGGCTTCAATAAAGTTACTGTGAAAAGTCCCTAGTCGCCACATTCCGGCGCCTGTTCGGGGAGGCTGGTACGGGAATTGAACTGTGCTGCTGGCCTGCCTTGGTCTGCTTTACAAGCCAGCGATTTAGCCCAGTGTGCTAAACCAGCCCAAGGCAACTGCCCAAGACAGCAAGACCGAGTCTTGTACTGATGTCAGTGGGGAATCAAAGGAAAAACCTGCCATTTACAGGTATTAAAAACAACACAAAGGAAGGTGGTGGCATTTGCCACAGACCAGTCATGGTATTGCAGGCACTGCTCAGGAAAGCCATCTCCAGCTGCTTTCCCTCCTCCTTCAAATTACATCAATGGTCTTCCATGCAACATCCAATCAGCAGTACTGCTAGTCTCTGACAATTAAGCATTCAGCTCCATTTACAACTCCTCCAATAAAGGAAAACAGTCCAAGCAATCTTGCAACAGGACCTGGATGACATCCTTGCTTATTTAACACATAGCAGGTAATATTTGGACTCCATAAATTCAAGACATCGTGAACAAAAAGAAGCCTAGCCATTTTTACTTCACTTTCAATGGCAATATCGCCAAGTCCCCAACCATCATCCAAGAGGTCACCGCTATCAGAAACCTAAATTAGTCATATCAACACAATCTACAAGATCGGGACAAATACTGGGAATGATGGTTCACCACCTGAAAGCTCAAAGCCTCTCCATCTGTATACAAGGCTGGTCAGGAACATTATGGGATACACACTGCTCATCTGGATGGGTGCGGCCACAACATTAATGCTCAACATAGTCTAAAATGGAGCGACTTGGAGAATTCAACCGCCACACTTTCCTCACTAACTTACTGACAGCAGAATGCATGATCTAGAGAACAGAGAGCAGTAATTCATCAACAGGGATCTCCCTCACTTTGACCCCTACTACCTGTACAGAGAAAGACAAAAGCAGCGAGATCACAGCCTGCAAGTACTGCTCCAAGTTGCACACCATCTTAATTGGGACAGGGACTGCTGTTTCTTCAACATATTTAGGTTAGAATTTTGGAAAACCTTTACCAATCAACACTGTGGAAGCACAGCAGCATTAGGATTGCAGCACTTCATGAAAGCCCATCACTGCCTTCTCAGAAAAACAAAGAATGGGAAATAACTGTGAATCTGCCGGCACCCACCAGAGAACAGAATGTTTAAAAATGGAAGCTCAGGCAATCATATAAAGGGAGCAGGGACTTTACTTCAAGTACAAATGCTGGCAATGTTTTCCTCTAGTTACATATATGTGACCAGCTATATTTCCCCATATCACCCGTAAAGTATTTTCTCCACCCTTCAAAAAACCATGACTCAGGAGGCTCAATGAGTCACTGCCGTGTGTAGAACTAAGCATTTATATCAGAATTTCACAACTTTGTCATGCTAACTGAATTTAGGGAGAACAATAATTTCCCCCTGAATCCCTGAGATAACAAGGAAAATATATAAATCTCGAAGTAAACAAAATAAATCAGGCAAGGATCACATCCCTGACTGCCATCCAATGATTTCTGTTGAATTAATTCAGGCTTGCGGGTGCCAGATCAATACTGAGCTTGGCTGTCATAATTAAATAGCTTGCCAACAGTCTCAGACATCAGGAATAATCACTCGGGCGAAGTACTGAATGGTGTAAACACCCTGTGAAACTATACAAAAGTCAGCACTTTTTGGGAGGGTTACATTGCATTGCCCTACAAACAATTCAAGAATTGCACAGTGACATGATGCAAAGCGCACATTATTCTACAAAACACAAATAATCGATTCTGACGATTTTCTCCACTATCCTTAATTTCTTCTGATTGCACAATTTATCAAAAAGAAATAAATTACTGAAACATAGGAAAAGGAGATTGTCGTTCAGCCCCTCGAGTCTTTTTAGTAATTCAAGTAGGTTATGGTTGATCTGTATCTTAATTCCATTATGGTCCTGTAATCCTTCATCACCAGTCATAAAAATCTATCCATCTTGGCATCAAAATTTTCAATTGATCTTGTTTCAACAGCTCTTTAAGGGACAGAGTCCGGATTTCCTCTAACCTTGATGTGAAAAACCAGGGGAAACGGTTTTTCTCAATCTACCCTATCAAATCACCCTAAATCCAAACAGCTCAAGAGAATACAAGCCTAATATACGCATCCTGTCATCTTCATTTAACTCTTCTAACCCCAGTTTCATTCTGATGAACCTGTGCTGCACACCCTCCGGAGGCAATTTATTCTTCCTGAGGAGTGGAGCCTACAACACTGTGCAGTACTCCAGATGGATTTAACCAATGTTCTATACAGCTGTAATATAACATCCACCCCTTTGTATTCCAGCTCTCTTGAGATAAAGGCCAATGTCTTTCCACCTATCCACTAGCTTTTAGTTATTTCTGTACTCCCAAATCTCCCTGTTCATCCATCATTCTTAGATTCTCACCCTTTTCAAAAGTACTATGATTTTAGGTCCAAAGTGAATGATCTTACACTTTCCCACTGACTTCGATTTGCCACATTGTGAAACAGACTGGTAAGCTCAAGGAGATACTTGTGAGGAAGGAAGATGTGTTGGGCATTTTGAAAACCTTGAGGATAGACAATTCCCCTGGACCTGACGGGATATATCCAAGGATTCTATGGGAAGAGATGAAATTGCAGAGCCGTTGGCAATGATCGTTTTGTCCTTCCTGTCAACAGGGGTGGTAGCAGGGGATTGGAGAGTGGCGAATGTCGTGTCCCTGTTCAAAAAAGGGAATAGGGATAACCCTGGGAATTACAGGTCAGTTAGTCTTACTTCGGTGGTAGGCAAAGTAATGGAAAGGGTGCTGAGGGATAGGATTTCTGAGCATCTGGAAAGACACTGCTTGATTAGGGATAGTCAGCACAATTTGTGAGGGGTAGGCCTTGCCTCACAAGTCTTATTGAATTCTTTGAGGAGGTGACCAAGCACGTGGATGAAGGTAAAGCAGTGGATGTGGTGTACATGGATTTTAGTCCGGCATTTGATAAGGTTCCCCATGGAAGGCTTATGCAGAAAGTAAGGAGACATGGGATAGTGGGAAATTTGGCCAGTTGGATAACAAACTGGCTAACCGATAGAAGTCAGAGAGTGGTGGTGGATGGCAAATATTCAGCCTGGAGCCCAGTTACCAGTGGCGTACAGCAGGGATCAGTTCTGGGTCCTCTGCCTTTGGTGATTTTCATTCATGACTTCGATGAGGGAGTTGAAGGCTGGGTCAGTAAATTTGCAGACGATACGAAGATCGGTGGAGTTGTGAATAGTGAGGAGGGCTGTTGTCGGCTGCAAAGAGACATAGATAGGATGCAGAGCTGGGCTGAGAAGTGGCAGATGGAGTTTAACCCTGAAAAGTGTGAGGTTGTCCATTTTGGAAGGACAAATATGAATGCGGAATACAGGGTTAACGGTAGGGTTCTTGGCAATGTGGAGGAGCAGAGAGATCTTGGGGTCTATGTTCATAGACCTTTGAAAGTTGCCACTCAAGTGGATAGAGCTGTGAAGAAGGCCTATGGTATGTTAGCGTTCATTTGCAGAGGGATTGAATTTAAGAGCTGTGAGGTGATGATGCAGCTGTACAAAACCTTGGTACGGCCACATTTGGAGTACTGTGTGCAGTTCTGGTCGCCTCATTTTAGGAAGGATGTGGAAGCTTTGGAAAAGGTGCAAAGGGGATTTACCAGGATGTTGCCTGAATGGACAGTAGGTCTTACGAGGAAAGGTTGAGGGTGCTAGGCCTTTTCTCATTAGAACGGAGAAGGATGAGGGGCAACTTGATAGAGGTTTATAAGATAATCAGGGGAATAGATAGAGTAGACAGTCAGACACTTTTTTCCCCGGGTGGAACAAACCATTACAAGGGGACATAAATTTAAGGTGAATGGTGGAAGATATAGGGGGGATGTCAGAGGTAGGTTCTTCACCCAGAGAGTAGTGGGGGCATGGAATGCACTGCCTGTGGAAGTAGTTGAGTCTGAAACATTAAGGACCTTCAAGCTGCTATTGGATAGGTACATGGATTACGGTAGAATGATGGGGTGTAGATTAATTTGTTCTTAATCTAGGACATAAATTCAGCTCAACATCATGGGCCGAAGGGCCTGTTCTGTGCTGTATTTTTTTTCTATGTTCTATTTCTGCCCCATCCTCGATATAATCTATCAATATCCCTTTGCAATTTCCTGCTCCCATCAATATTATTACTGTGCCCTCTATATTAGTATCAGTAAACTTAAATAAATAACTCGCTATTCATTGATTCATGTCATGTTTAAGCATAGTGAAAAGCTGATAGAGCTGTGAAGAAGACCTATGGTATGTAGTACAGATTCTTGGGGACACCACAAGTCACATTCTGCCAGTTATCCCTTTGTGTCTCCCATCTCCTAACCAAGTTCCAATCCACTAGATTGCCTCCATTTTCATGTGCATTCATTTTCATTAACACTCTTACGTGAAAGTTTGTCAAATGCTTTCTGAAAGTCCATAAAAATAACATCCATAAATTTTCTCTCATCTATCACCTTACTTATCTCCTTTCAAAATTTCAATCAGGCCCATGAGATATGACTTGCACTGTCCAAATCTTTGCTGGATCTCTCTGACCAGCTCATCTTTACCCAAATGCTCAGGCACTGTTTCTCTAGCAACAGGGTTGGGTAACTTTATCTGACGTTAAACTAATAGGCCTACAACATGCTAGTTTCTATCTCTTACCATTCTTCAATAATTGTGACTAATGAAAGAGTAGAACATTAATTTGTGGAGAGGCAATTTTACACAAGTCTATTTAATGCTGCCACCTGAATCAAATATAGTCTTAAAACATATACACAGGTAGTGAATAACCAATTGCATCTTTAAACTTCTAAGCAATATATGTGCTATTATTTCAAATTATTTGCGCTCTATTCTGCCATCATTGTGCAGCATACTAGCAACTGCATTCTGTGGTGTCCGATAAGTTACTTTTACTCTGAGCAAAACAGCAGAATAAAGATCACATGAATCTTCCAAATGCCTTTGTGACATCACCAACACAGATGCCAATGAAGCAAGATTCCTCTACTTAAAATCTCTTAAAAACCTACTTTGCAAACAATCCTCATTTTTAAAGGGCAGATTATTCCAAAGTCAGGAATGCAGTCAAACAGTGAAATCAAACCCAGAGTGCTAACACACCAAGATTTTTAAAATATGTTGAAGAGGAGAGCAAAGATTTTGCCAAACAATCTTGCACCGAGTCTAACTTCCTGTATTTAATGACGGAGAGGCACTGCCCTCCTCAGTACCAAGAATGTGCATCCTGTACCATTCCCTGTAATTTGCTGCAATGTCAGAAAATGCCATTACATAAATTATAGGTATTCCCAATCCATTAATGTCAAATTCACTTGGTAAAATCAAAAAACAGCACAGCAAGCATGAAGGTGGGTTGGAAACAGCAAACAGGATCAATATGCAAGGTACTGGCCAAACACAGACCACATTAGGTTATTCAATAGGGATACATTGAGGAGCAATGAGCATGGCCTGTAACATAGAAATGGGAAGCAATATGGACCAAATGTTCAACTCAAGCTTGATTTTATTGATGAGTTCATATTGAAACCATTGGGTTACGTAAATATATAAAAATCTGTGTTAAGGGACTCCATACATCTAGTGCTGTTTCACAAAAAAATCAGTCGAGAACCAGTCCAGCTGTCAGAACATTTATTTGGTTACTTAATTGAGTTTAAGATTCAAATTAAATTCCTAAGGTAAGTCGGGCAACCCGAAAACATGATTGACCGGAGTCTTCTAGCATTGTTGTGTAATGGGTTTATGTGACAGTTACGTTACTCAGCACTCAGTCTTGTTATTGAATTAAATTGAGGGTGGGGAATGGAGGGAAGCTATATGTAGTTGTTCAACTTTTCCAGTACGGATCCCTTTAGAGGAACCCATAAGTTCTAACAAATTATGACGGAGTACATAATAACACAAGTCACACACACAATAACACAGGTCACATAGCACCTCTTGTACAGCCAGCATATATTGCCCATATCTAGCTGCCATGATGACAATAGCCAGACCAGAGAATAGTCAAGAGTTGCCAATGTTATTATGGAATCATAGAATATACAGTACAGAAGGAGGCCATTTGACCCATCGAGTCTGCACCATCTCCCTTAGGAAAGAGCACCCCATTACGCATCCACCTTATTCCTGTAACCCAGCAACCCCACCTAACCTTTTTGGACACACAGAGCAATTTATCATCGCCAGTTCGCCTAACCTGCACATCTTTGGACTGTGGGAGGAAACCAGAGCACCCGGAGGAAACCCACGGACACACGGGGAGAACATGCAGGCTCCGTACAGTCAGTGACCCAAGCCGGGAATCGAACCTGGGACCCTGGAGCTGTGAAACAATTGTGCTAACCACTGTGCTACCTTGCTGCCATGTTGGTACTTGCATTGGAGTATCATCATAGAATAGAATCCCAGAATGGTTCCAGCACAGATGGTGGTCATATAGCCCAGTGCTCAGGAAGAGCAACATACCTAGGCACATTCCCCCACCGTCTCTATGTATCCCTGTAATTTATTAGGTTTCAGATAATCATCTAATTCTCATCTGAAGGCTTTGATTGAATCTGCCTCCACCACACTTTCAGGCAGAGCATTCCATATCCTCACCACCTAACGCTTTAAAAGTTTTTCCTCATGTCAACACTCCTTCTTTACCAATCATCTTAAATCATTGTAATCTGGTATCTCCAACCGTACGTCAACAGGAACAGTTTCTTCTCGTCTACTCTGTCCGAATCTCTCAAGATGTTGAAAATCTCGATCAAATCTCTTCTTGATCTTGCCTTCTATACAGACCAGTCTAGGTAGGAACAAAAGTTCCTTCCCTCAGGACATCATATGGGTTTGTCAACAAAATGGCATTTTTTTTCCAATTTGATACCAACTCTTATTTACAGATTTTGAAAACAAAGCGGAATAACCTCTGAAAGTGTCTTAAACGGGAACTCGCACTCTCTGGAATTCCTGCTCCACAAATTAACGCCGCCGATGCGCCATTAAAGAGCAACAAGTTTTCATCAATTCCAGTTCTTATATATGTTAAATTAACAACGGACGAAGGGCACACGCCGTTCCTTGCTGCTGAAAGCGGTCGAGATAAACATGCCCCCCCGTTAGAGGCAGGGAGAGGGCCGTCCTGTCAGCTGGGGGGGGGGGGCACAGATCGGGTGGAGGGGTGTCTGCCCTGAAGGGTTTGAGGGGGTGAAGCCCGGCCTCTGGCGCACCCCCCCCCCTCCCTCCCCTGGTCGGGGCCTAGTGTGTCCTGGGGCTCGAGTACTGCAGACAAACCTTGTAAACATCGCCGTAGGTGCCGCTCCCGATCCTCTGGATCAGCTCGAAGTCCTCCTGCGGGTTCCTCCGGGACAGGTCGAAGCTTCCCTGCGAGTGGGAAGACATGGTGGCGCCGGGCAGAAAGAGCTAGAACAAGTGGGGGGATTCGGTGGGACCTTCCTGCGGGAGGTGCGGGCGCCTCTCACTCATTCCAACCCCCGCTTATACTTGAACACACATTTCCAAATCAACGCCGGGAGAAAAAAAGAAACCTCCAGCGAAGTGGCCGCGCTGCCCGCCACCCACCCTCCCTCCCCACAGCGACAGCAGCTTCTTCCCCAAACCCTGAGAAATCACAATCCAACACTCGCACCAAACATGGCCTCCGAACGGCTGCAACAGCGCACGCGCGCTCCCCATCCAACTCTGGGATGAAAGGGCTGGGATTGGGATAGTTGATGCCAAACTGTGCTGCGTATGGTATATGTGGATGTGAACACACACATTCCTATATTATAAATATGTGTATGCAGTGAATGATCAATAGGATAGTTGATGCCAAAATGTCCTGCGTCTGGTATATATGATGTGAACTCACGCATCCCTATATATTAGAAATATGTGTACGCATTGAATTATCACTGGGATAGTTGATGCCAAGCTGTATTGTGTATGGCAGTGCTTTTCAAACTTTGTTTTCCATGGGCACATTTTTACCAACCAGTCAACCTTTGGGACTCATGCTGGCCAACCTTTCTGTTCCACGCCGGCCGACCTCCGTGACATACCATTTTTGCTTACCTTTAATGCAGCAGGTGAGCCTGCTTGGTCCACACAATCTCACTTGCTTTGTCATTCAATGTTACATTTCTGCTACGGACTTCAGCTGTTGATTTAAGTTCTGCTGCATCCTTTGAAAAAAAATTAAGAGGTTTGGCCTCAAACTCTTCTTCAAATGTCTATGAAGTTTTGATGGTTTAAACTTTTTTTTGCCAGTACTTCCCTGCATATAACAAACATGGGCTTTGCATCCTGATTTGCATTGGCACAATTAATAAGAAATCATCTTTATATTGCTTTGTTCCTTATTTCAGCTTCTTCTTAATGGAGTGTTCACCAGAGGCCGTGGAGCTCACACCAACACTGCTTTGCCCTGCAGGGGACTCTCCTGTGCAGCTCTCTCAGCAAATTCAATTGTGAGATTCTGGCTGTTTGTGTCTCTGGCCCTCTGTTCCTTATTATGAAATGATCCACTTCAAATCATCACAGTCCTATTGCTTTGCTTACAAAATGGAAGAATCTCTCCCCTGTGATTTTGAGCCCAAAGCACAGACGTACAAGGCGCTTGACATCAGTGCATGTGCCGGACGCGTGATCTGCTCTCTGCCGCCGCTTCTGGCAGGAAGACACAATTTTTAAAAAGAAATTTGGTCCTGGGACAGCGTGCTGAGGTCAGTAGGAGGCGGTCTATCTAGCTAGGCTCTGGGCCTGGGCTCTGCTGGATCAGCCTGAGTGGCCACGCATGCATGGGATGGCCTGCATTCTTGAAAGCCGGTCGCAGCTGGCATTTTTAAAAGCAGGTCGCAGCCGTTGAGCACTTTTCCCGGGATCGGAAAGGCCGTGACCAATTGCTCCGCAATGCTTGTGACACCAGCCGGCGATCGATCCATGGATCGCGACCCTGAGTTTGAAAAACCCTGGTATATATGGACCTGAACACATTGAACATGCATTGAATTATCATAAAGATAGATAAACATAAACATACGTGTAGCGATGCACATAAATATAAAAATTAGACTGAATGGATGCTCTTCTGCTCATCGTGTCTTTAAGGGCAGTTAGTTCCACTCCTTTCCTCTTCCCCCCCATATATTAGTATAAACATACTTTGTTATCATGCGCCAGACATGATAACTCAGCATGCATACATTTTAATGCAAGCAAAATTAAATGCAAAAACATTAGGAATTACGTCAAAAAACAATTAGGGAGAAAAATGTACTAGGAAATTACATTATCAAGGAATATTTAAAAGGTAATTTGCAGACACATAAATAAAAATCAGGGTAGGGATAAGACAATTAAAGGAGACGCACAATAAACTCACAGGCAATATCTCCAAAATGGCAGAAATACTCGCTAATTATTTTGCCTTGGTATCTCTCTGGGAGATAAAGTGGTGAACATGACATGAGAAGAAGTTAAAAATGATTTAAAATGTTCATAAAGATGGCGATAATTGTGAGAGGGAAAAAACCTCCGGTCAGATGAGCTGTCTCGTCACATATTAAAAGATGTTGGGAAAGTTGCGGAGGCACTATTATGTATATAATATGTAAAATCATTAGGAAAGGAGTCATGTCAGAAGACTGATGCACAGCTATCTATATAAAACAGTGAAATAGAAGAAGCCCAGCTAGGGAACTATAGTCCATTTAGCTTAACATTAGCATAGAAAGATAATGGAATCCTTAATTAAAGCTGAAATAGAAAAAAATATAGAACATGAAACATAATAAAGAGTAGTGAGCACAGATTCCAAAAGGGAAGGTCATACTTGACCATACTTACCCGGGTTCGAATCCCGGCCCTGGATCACTGTCCGTGTGGAGTTTGCACATTCTTCCCATGTCTGCGTGGGTTTCACCCCCACAACCCAAAGATGTGCAGGTTAGGCGGATTGGCTACGCTAAATTGCCCCTTAATTGGGGGGGAAAAAATTGGGTACTCCAAATTTTTTTTAAAAGAAAAAATACTTGACCAGACTTATTGATTCTTGGATGAAGTAACAGGTAGGATAGAGAAGAAAAATTCAGGAGAGAATAAATTTGATTACTAAAATAACTTTTGATAAAGTGCTACATAGAAGACGCATGATTACGGTCTAAACATGTGAAGTCAAGGTCAAGTAGCAGAAAGAATAGCAAGCTGACCACAAGAAAACAAAGGCCAGAAGTTTCCAGTCCTTCACACCAGCAAGCATAAAAGGTCCCGCCGATGTGAACAAAAATTTTAATGGCTCACCAGCCCTACTGCAGGTGGAGAATTCCAGCTATAGAGTTGCGGGTTAAAGGGAGTTACTTGTTTTCTTTTTTATTTTAGAGTACCCAATTCGTTTATTCCAATTAAGGGGCAATTTAGCATGACTAATCCACCTACCCTGCACATCTTTTTTGGGTTGTGGGGCATTACCCACGCAAACATAGGGAGAATGTGCAAACCCCACATGGACAGTGACCCAGAGCCGGGATCGAACCTGGGACCTCGGCCCCATAAGACAGCAGTGCTAACCACTGTGGCATCGTGCTGCCCAAAGGGAGTTACTTGTATTGATAAATGGTGAGAAGTGGTGTTCTGAAAGGATTGGTGCTGGTCCTTTGTTGTTCAGTATTTACATAAACTATTTGAACTCAGGAATCAAAAATTGCAGATGGCACCAATTTGTGAGATGTAGTTAAAACAGAGAAAACTGCAACAAAAACAGGGTGATGTTATTAACTTGCAGTGTAAATAAGTAATTGGCAAATTGGCTTCAATAAAAATAAGTGTAAGGGAGGAAGAATAAGCGGGTCACTTCTTCAGTAGTGCTGAAGAAAGAGCAATTTTTTTGTCAAAGCTTTTTGTCCTGCACTCATCAAGAAGATTGCAAGAATACAATGTAAGATAGGTTTAGGTATTTGGAGATTCAGGTAGTGAGGGAATGGGCGGGATCCATAAGTGGAACTTAACAAAGCTGGTGGAGGAAGCCAGGGAGAATCTTAAGAGGTGGGATACACTGCACTTGACGTTGGCGGGGCGGGTCTAAGTGGTGAAAATGAATATTCTGCCGAGGTTCTTGTTTATTTTTCAGGCTGGCCTTTATTCGGAAATTGGACACGATCATTTCGAACTTTGTATGGGTGGGGAAGGTGCTGAGGGTCAGGAGGATCCTGCTTCAGAGGCAGAGGCAGCAGTTGGTGTTGTCAAACCTGCTTCATTATTATTAGGTGGCGGATGTGGACAAGGTGCGACGGTGATGGGAAGGCGAAAGGGTAGAGTGGATTAGGATGGGTTTGAGCTGTGGGGGATGGATAGTGTATACAGGAGGTGGAGGCCAGTAGCGGACTGGGTCTAAAGATATTGGTTGCCAGGAGACAAAGGGGGCCCACCCACAACTACAATGCTATCATTTAATTTTCATAACGAATAAATAAAATTTTCAAAAAATACATATGGAAAAAAGGGTACAATTAAAATTATTGTGGAAAAAATGTGTATTTCTTAGTAATTACAGTGTACATGTACTGTACATATTACTGGCAGTAGATACCAAATATAAATACAGAATGTTATAATTGAATTTTTTTTTAAAATTTTAAGTAATTGGTTGATATTTTTAAATAGTTTACTGCACAATTTACACATTAACAGATAGTTCAAAACCACAATAGACCATTGCATGCAGTCCACTATATTAAGAGCAATTGTTTGTGTTCGCTAGATGATTGTGCAAATCTGCCAATAATTGCTTCTGCATCCAATACATCTAATAATTCCTTTTCAATGGATAGCAACATGTATGTTTCCAAATTCTCCTCAGACAGCGAATTTCTTAACCTTGTCTTTATGATCTTTAGCTTTGAAAATGTCCTCTCACATTGGACTTGAGTAACTGATAGTGTGCAGGTGACTTTATAAAGTTCATAAAGGTTATCATATGCCTTGTCATGAAGTTTGTTGGATGCCAGAATTTTTAGTACACACAATGGGCAAGTGCTGAAAATTTTACAATTGTTGCAACTGGAATCCATATTCTCACCATCATTAAGCAATAGCTATAATACATCAAAGTTTGAAGCAAAAGAAAACAATTCCAATATTACTTGATCTTTGCTGATTTGTGGAAACAGCTTAATAATACCTTCCAATGCTTCATCTTCAAGGCCCTTCTCTGCAATAGTTTAAACTTTGCTGGGTCCAAGCAGGACAAATCTTTATTCAACTGTTTGTGTTGTACAAAGCGTGATTCTAGTGACTGGACAATGCGATCCATTATTAGGTTAAACACATTTACTCGAAAATCAGCTCGAGAAACTGAGGAATTTATTTCATCACCAATAACTCATCTGCCATTCTTTTCTTCTTCCTCTGCCTCTTAACTGGCAATGCTGTTTCCAACGCATCAATTTCCAATGTTTGATTTTCATCCATATTCATCTGTGAAATCCTGTCATTACATTTATTTACAAATTCCAAAGCCTTGCTGTGAACGTTATCAAATGTTCTTGTCTGTTCCTTCAACTTTGTTGTAGCTGAATCTACCAAACTCCATGCAGTAAACATATCTAAACCACTTGTCTGTAGATAACTTGATAACGGGGTTGTAGTTTCAAATATATACAAGTAAGTAAATGCTGTCAATATGGTTTCAAACTTTAGAAGACTTTGAAGTAAAACATTTGCTTCATGTTTTGTTTTTGCATCAAACTTTTCTGAATCTTGTATCATTGATAAGCATGTCAATAGATTTACGAACGTACTGGCAGCGGCATCATCAAAACGTCAAAATATAGTTGTTGCCGAATTGGATTTTCCTGACCATCTGGTCTCACTAATTAGCTTTAATCGTTTCATTTTTTCTTGTCCTAGATGTTTTCCAACAACTTCTATCCATACAGCCATTCTCTTGTATGATGCTTTCACAAAAGTTGCTATATTCTGGAGCAAATTGATAAAAGAAACTGCAGGCACACAACATTTTGTTGTTTCAGTTATCACCAAATTCAAGACATGGGCATAGCACCATATATGAAAATGTTGATCAGCCACATCAGCAATTTTACTTTGTAAACCATTACATTGGCCATGGTAGCTTGCAGCGCCATCTGTGCTATCAGATAAACATTTTGGGGGGTCAATTTTAAGATGCTGTAATGTTTCAATCAATAGATCAAAAAGTCCCTGTCCTGTACCATCATTACTTGGCACAACTGAAAGTAGTTGCTCACAGATAATACCTTTAGAGACTTCCGGTGTGCAGCATGACGTGAGTGAGCACACAGTGGCAGCTCCTGCCCAAGGTTACAGAAAAGAGCTCTTTTTTGGGCGGCACGGGTTGGAATTTCGATGAAAAGCCGTTGGTGAATGTTCAAGGAGTACTTTCCCCCAGGAATAGTATGTTTCTGGGTTATCAGACCCTCAGAAACAGTGCAAGATTGGGCGGAAGCAGCAGCAAACAAGAGCCTCTACAAGCAGGCAGGCGGGGGAAGGGCCAGCTCAGATTTCTCAAGCTGACTTGAGGGCCTTTAGGAAAGCTGAATTCTAGCAGCAGTCGACGCTGTCCCGACGAATCCCAGTGGGGGAAGGTGTCTAGAGGAGCATTCCCCATAATTTATGGTGCTCACCCGGAGTGGGGCAAAGGAAAAAGCTGCAGCAGCTCCCAAAGAAAAGCAGGGGAAGAAAGACAAAATGGCGGCCGGTGGAACACCCGAGGACTGGTGGAAGTGGGCGCAGGAGCAGCAAGCCTCTCTTCTGCGCTGTTTTGCGGAGCTGAAGGCTGAGTTGCTGGACTCCCTGAATGCGACTACCAACAAGCTGCTTGGGACCCAGGCGGCACAGGAGGTGTCGATTCGGGAGTTGCAGCAGCAGGCCGCTGAGAGGGAGGAGGAGGCCGTGGTCCTCGTGGGGAAATTGGAGTTGTACGAGGCACTTCACAAAAAGTGGCAAGACCGCTTGGAGGAGCTGGACGTTCGCACGAGGCGAAATAATTTGAGGATCCTGGGCCTGGCGGAGGGGCTGGAGGGGTCGGATCTCCCGGCGTATGTGACCACAATGTTGAGCTCGTTGATGGGAGTGGGGTCCTTCCATTTGCCCCTGGAGCTTGAGGGAGCTCATCGAGTGATGGCCAGGAGGCCTAAGGCAAATGAACCCCTGCGGGCGGTGCTGGTGCGGTTCCATCGGTTTAGTGACCGGTGTGTGTGCTGCGCTGGGCCAAGAAAGAGAGGAGCATCAAGTGGGAGCATTCGGTGGTGCGAATCTACCAGGACTGGGGTGCGGAGGTGGCAAAGCGGCGGGCCGGGTTCAACCCGACGAAGGCAGTGCTGCATGCCAAGCAGGTCAGATTTGGAATGCTGCAGCCTGCGCATCTGTGGGTGACATATAAGGACCGGCACCACTACTTCGAGTCCCCGGAGGTGGCGTGGGCCTTTGTACAGGCGGAGAAGCTGGACTCAAACTAGGGTCTGGGGACACACTATGGCCGTTGCTGTTTTCGCTGTTGCTGTTCTTCAATTTTGACAGGTGTTATTTTTATGCTGGTTTTTTTTTTGCTCTGTTTCCGGGTGGGTTTGTCTGTTGGGTATGGGTGTGGGGTATGTGGGGAACGTTGGGGTATGTGCTTTATATGTTCTCTTCTGTACGGGGCTGGATTTTGAGGAGCTGTGTCAGAAGGGTGGGGTGTGGCAGTGTGAAAGCGCGGGCTTTCCTTTGGATGTCCGTGCTGCGGGGCAGGGGGGGGCGGAGCTGGAGGTGGGGGCGTGGGCCTTTGTACAGGCGGAGAAGCTGGACTCAAACTAGGGTCTGGGGACACACTATGGCCGTTGCTGTTTTCGCTGTTGCTGTTCTTCAATTTTGACAGGTGTTATTTTTATGCTGGTTTTTTTTTTGCTCTGTTTCCGGGTGGGTTTGTCTGTTGGGTATGGGTGTGGGGTATGTGGGGAACGTTGGGGGTATGTGCTTTATATGTTCTCTTCTGTACGGGGCTGGATTTTGAGGAGCTGTGTCAGAAGGGTGGGGTGTGGCAGTGTGAAAGCGCGGGCTTTCCTCTGGATGTCCGTGCTGCGGGGCGGGGGGGCGGAGCTGGAGGTGGGGGCGTGGCCTTCACTGGTTTTCTTTCCCCCGCTGAAGCGGTGTCAAGGAGGTGTGGCAAGAGGGGGATGACCCCATGCCGGGAAGAGATGGGTTTTGGCGGGAGCTGCCAGGTCAGCAGAAGTCAGCTGACTCACGGAAGTACCATGGAGGGTGCGCCGCGGCTAGGAGGGGTCCTAGCCTGGGGGGGTGGGGGGGGAATACCGGGTTGCTGCTGGAATGGCCAGGAAGGAGCTGGTGTGGGCCAGGGGGGTAGAGGAGAGGCGTTATCGCCATGGGGAACGGGTCAGGCGGGGCGAGCTGGCCTGGGGCGAGCAGTCGATAAGCTATGGCTAGCCGGCAGGGGAGAGGGGCAGGTTACCCTCTGATCCGGCTGATTACCTGGAACGTGAGGGGACTGAATGGGCCGGCTAAGAGAACTAGGGTATTTTCTCATCTGAAGGAGCTGAAGGCGGACGTGGCTATGCTCCAGGAGACCCACTTGAAGGTGGCGGACCAGGTTCGTCTGAGGAAGGGGTGGGTGGGGCAGGTTTTTCACTCAGGATTGGATGCGAAGAACCGGGGGGTGGCGATTCTGGTGGGGAAGAGGGTGGCGTTCGAGGCGGCTGAGGTGGTGTCGGACAAGGAGGGCAGATATATTATGGTGAAGGGTAGGCTGCAGGGAGAGAAGGTGGTGCTGGTTAATGTATATGCCCCGAATTGGGATGATGCCGGCTTCATGAGGCGCTTGTTGGGCCGCATTCCGGACCTGGAGGCAGGGGGCCTGATCATGGGGGGAGACTTTAACACAGTGCTGGATCCCCCACTGGACCGGTCCAGTTCAAGGACGGGTAGCAGACCGGCGGCGGCCAAAGTGCTGAGGGGGTTTATGAACCAGATGGGAGGGGTGGAGGTTTGGGAGGCCGAGAGCGCGGGAGTATTCCTTTTTCTCCCATGTCCATAGGGTTTATTCCCGAATAGATTTTTTCGTCCTGAGCAGGGGATTGATCCCGAAGGTGCAGGATGCCGAGTATTCGGCCATAGCGATTTCAGACCATGCTCCGCACTGGGTTGATCTGGAGATGGGGGAGGCGCGGGACCAGCGCCCGCTCTGGCGCCTGGATGTGGGGATGCTGGCTGATGAGGAGGTGTGTAGGAGGGTCCGGGGAAGTATTGAGGGGTATCTGGATACCAACAACACGGGGGAGGTCCGGGTGGGGATGGTCTGGGAGGCTCTGAAAGCAGTGATCCGGGGGGAACTGATCTCCATCCGGGCCCATAGGGAAAGGAGGGAGAGGAAGGAGAGGGAGAGACTGGTGAGGTTGCTCCTGGATGTGGACAGGAGATACGCGGAGGCACTGGAGGAGGGGTTGCTGGTGGAACGGCGTAGTTTGCAGGCCAAATTTGTCTTGTTGACCACCAGAAAGGCGGAGACACAGTGGAGGAGGTTGCAGGGCGCGGTATATGAGTATGGAGAGAAGGCGAGCAGGATGTTGGCGCATCAGCTCCGCAGGCGAGATGCGGCTAGGGAAATTGGTGGAGTGACGGATAGGGGTGGGAATGTAGTGCAGAAGGGGACAGAAGTAAATGGGGTCTTTAGGGACTTCTACGAGGAACTGTACCGGTCAGAACCTCCGATGGGGAGAGGGGGGATGGAGAGCTTCATGAACAGGCTATGTTTCCCAAGGGTTCAAGAGGAGCTGGTAGAGGGGCTGGGGGCGCCGATAGAGTTGGAGGAGCTAGTCAGGGGGATTGGACAAATGCAGTCAGGTAAGGCGCCGGGGCCGGACGAGTTCCCGGTGGAATTTTATAAAAAGTATGCGGATCTGGTGGGCCCCGTGTTGGTCCGAGCCTTCAATGAGGCATGGGAGGGGGGGGCTTTGCCCCCGACGATGTCGCGGGCACTGATCTCTCTGATCCTGAAGCGGGATAAGGACCCCTTGCAGTGTGGATCATACAGGCCTATCTCGCTCCTCAATGTTGACGCTAAGTTGCTGGCGAAGATCCTGGCCACCAGGATAGAGGACTGTGTGCCAGGGGTGATGCACGAGGATCAGACAGGATTTGTCAAGGGATGGCAGCTCAACACGAATGTGCGGAGACTGCTAAATGTTATCATGATGCCGGCAGTGGAGGGGGAGGCGGAGATAGTGGTGGCGCTGGATGCGGAGAAAGCGTTTGATAGAGTTGAGTGGGGGTACCTGTGGGAGGTGCTGGAGCGGTTCGGATTCGGGGAGGGGATTCATCAAATGGGTGAGGTTGCTCTACGCGGCTCCGATGGCAAGTGTAGTTACCAATGGAAGGAGATCGGAGTACTTTAGGCTCTACCGTGGGACCAGGCAGGGGTGCCCCCTGTCCCCCTTGCTCTTTGCACTGGCGATTGAACCTCTGGCTATGGCGTTGAGGGAGTCAGGGAGGTGGAGGGGTCTGGTGCGAGGTGGGGAGGAACATCGTGTATCACTGTATGCGGACGACCTGCTGTTGTATGTGGCGGATCCAGAAGGGGGAATGCCGGGGGTGATGGAGCTGTTAGCGGAATTTGGGGGCTTCTCGGGCTATAAGTTAAATTTAGGCAAGAGTGAGGTATTTGTAGTACACCCGGGTGATCAGGAGGAGGGAATTGGGAGACTCCCATTTAAGAGGGCAGTGAAGAGTTTCAGATACCTGGGGGTGCAGGTGGCCAGGAGTTGGGGGACTCTCCATAAGCTTAATTTTACCAGGCTGGTGGAGCAGATGGAGGAGGAATTTAAAAGGTGGGACATGGTACCGCTATCGTTGGCGGGTAGAGTGCAGTCCATCAAAATGACGGTTCTCCCGAGGTTCTTGTTCCTTTTTCAGTGTTTGCCCATCTTTATCCAAAGGGCCTTTTTGAGAAGGGTGACTAGCAGCATCATGAGCTTTGTTTGGGCGCATGGGACCCCGAGGGTGAAGAGGGTCTTCTTGGAGCGGGGTAGAGATGGGGGGGGGGCTGGCGTTACCCAATCTCTCGGGGTATTATTGGGCGGCCAATGTGTCGATGGTGCGCAAGTGGATAATGGAGGGGGAGGGGGCAGCATGGAAACGGATGGAGAGGGCGTCCTGTGGAGATACAAGCCTGGGGGCCCTGGTAACGGCGCCGTGGCCGCTCCCTCCTACGAGGTATACCACGAGTCCGGTGGTGGCGGCTACCCTCAAGATTTGGGGGCAGTGGAGGCGACATAGGGGAGAAGTGGGGGGCTCGATGGAGGCTCTGTTAAGGGGGAACCATAGGTTCATCCCGGGGAACATTGATGGTGGATTTCAGGGTTGGCACAGAGCGGGCATCAGACAGCTGAGGGACCTGTTTATTGATGGGAGGTTTGCGAGCCTGGGGGAGTTGAAGGAGAAATTTGGGCTCCCCGGGGAACATGTTCAGGTATCTGCAGGTAAAGGCATTTGCTAGGCGGCAGGTGGAGGGATTCCCTTCGCTTCCCGCGAGGGGGATGAGCGACAGGGTGCTTTCGGGGGTTTGGGTCGGAGAGGGGAAGATATCTGATATCTACAAGGTTATGCAGGAGGCGGAGGAGGCGTCAGTAGAGGAGCTGAAAGCTAAGTGGGAGGGGGAACTGGGGGAACAGATCGAAGACGGGACATGGGCTGATGCCCTGGAGAGGGTAAATTCTTCCTCCTCGTGTGCGCGGCTTAGCCTCTTCCAATTCAAGGTGCTGCACCGGGCCCACATGACTGGGACGAGGATGAGTAGGTTCTTTGGGGGTGAAGACAGGTGTGTCAGGTGCTTGGGGAGTCCAGCGAACCATGCCCATATGTTCTGGGCATGCCTGGCATTGGAGGAGTTCTGGAAGGGGGTGGCGAGGATGGTGTCGAGGGTGGTGGGATCCAGGGTCAAGCCAGGATGGGGACTCGCGATTTTTGGGGTTGGGGTGGAGCCGGGAGTGCAGGAGGCGAAAGAGGCCGGCGTGCTGGCCTTTGCGTCCCTAGTAGCCCGGCGAAGGATCTTGCTACAATGGAAGGATGCGAGGCCCCCAAGCGTGGAGACCTGGATCAATGACATGGCGGGTTTCATTAAGCCAGAGAAGGTCAAGTTCACCCTGAGAGGGTCGGTACAAGGGTTCTTTAGGCGGTGGCAACCTTTTCCTCGACTTTCTGGCTCAACGATAGGGCACAGGGACAGTAGCAGCAGCAACCCGGGGGGGGAGGGGGGGAAGGGGGAGGGACAAGGGGGGGGGGGCGGACAATGACTATGTTTGTTTATTTAATTTTAATTTATTTTTAAGTTCTTTTGTTGTTCATTGGGGTTGGGGGGGGGGGGTGGGGGATGTGATACATACGGTCTGGGGGTGTTACAGTTATTATGGGTTATTTTGTTGCATTTCATTGTTTGTCGTTATGTTTTATATTTTCTGTAAAAAATTCCAATAAAAATTATATTTTAAAGAAACAGATAATACCTTTAAGCACATACTGAATAATAGGGCTAAAATGATCGATGGATGAATTATCTTGTGTTGAATCAACCTGAATAGAATAATATTTTGCTTGAGAAACTTCATGACTAATTCTTTCTTATATCATATTCTTCATAATTTTGATTAACATGTTTACAGTTGTTTTACTCAGGTATGTAACAAGTCCACCACGGCCTTTACTTTGAGCCTTTCCTTGTTGCTCTAATTGTTTGATTCTTTGTTTAGACTTGTTTTGCACTGCAGAAACGTAAGCTTCCATAATGGAGTCATATTTTGCCATCAACTGCACTGTAGCTAAAAAATTGCCATGATTCAGAACCTCATTATCTAGAGTGTAGGCCGATTCATTTCTGTGACCTCGAAAAGTAAGTGCTTGCTTGCCTAACAGCTTTATGATGTCTATAATCCTCATGACAATACTTCTCTGCTTCAATACTTCTTCTTTCCTTTTAATTAGTGATGCTGCAAAAAATTTATCTAAGGTGCCATCATTAACCACACTGATATATTGCTGAGCATTTCTGTCATGTGTTGTTGTCAATTCATGTAAAGTCAAGCTCTGGCTAATACGCCTGTAGTCACTCGAGCCACGTACAAAGGGTGATGGATTACAAGTGTTGGGAAACTCAAAGGCTAAGCAGTATGAACAATATAAGCATCAATTTTCTTTGTTATATGTTAGCCATTTTCTTGGGACTGAGTCATTCATAATTTTCCTCTCATACAAACGCGCATCAAATGGCAGATCATCAAGTGGCTCAAGTGGATGTTCAGCAAAAAACTGTTTTAGCTTTGCTCGTGATGGATATTGGAAGATTCCAGTAATTGATCTTTCATTTTCTTGCATAGGTTCATTTACAGGATGTGCTTCAGAAACCAAGTCATTTATGCTTGAAGGAATATCTGATTCCCTGTCATTAGTTGAAGCTATGTGTTCAGATGTTGCAACTACAGGCAGTACAGATACCGGAACAAGGAAGCCAGAATAAATATTGGGCCTGGGTTGATTAGTAATGGATGCACTTGTACTTGTCTCTACATTCAAAGTAGCTCTTCTCTGTTCTTGTAACTCGCATGTCATTGCATCATCACCATGAGCATTGTTTCTTGCTTCTTGATTATTTGTTGCAGAACTGGATATTGATGTGGATTGTGCTTGTGGTATTATAAACTCTGTAATAGGCCTGCATCGCTTGGCTGATTCCTTCCTTTCTGCTTCTTTTTGTTCTTTGCATTTTAGTGACCCAGATTTATGCTTTTTCTTTTCCATGCTGGTAGGGGTAATATTCCTGAAATAAAAACTTAATTAAAAATAGCCCACATTGGGAAAAATGAATATTGATGATTGCAAGAATAACTTGAAGGAACGCCAGATAAACCCCTACTTGATAAAAAATATAAAATAACTTACTTACACTTCAACAGGCTATGTTCATTAGTCAATACTACTGTGGCCTATGCAGCTTCAGAAGAGGACACAATCCACTGTCCAGTGTTCACACCAG